>NC_088781.1:136567879-136867879 GCF_958450345.1 Calliphora vicina
AACAGAACTAGAACAGAACTAGAACAGAACTAGAACAGAACTAGAACAGAACTAGAACAGAACTAGAACAGAACTAGAACAGAACTAGAACAGAACTAGAACAGAACTAGAACAGAACTAGAACAGAACTAGAACAGAACTAGAACAGAACTAGAACAGAACTAGAACAGAACTAGAACAGAACTAGAACAGAACTAGAACTAGAACTAGAACTAGAACTAGAACAGAACTAGAACAGAACTAGAACAGAACTAGAACAGAACTAGAACAGAACTAGAACAGAACTAGAACAGAACTAGAACAGAACTAGAACAGAACTAGAACAGAACTAGAACAGAACTAGAACAGAACTAGAACAGAACTAGAACAGAACTAGAACAGAACTAGAACAGAACTAGAACAGAACTAGAACAGAACTAGAACAGAACTAGAACAGAACTAGAACAGAACTAGAACAGAACTAGAACAGAACTAGAACAGAACTAGAACAGAACTAGAACAGAACTAGAACAGAACTAGAACAGAACTAGAACAGAACTAGAACAGAACTAGAACAGAACTAGAACAGAACTAGAACAGAACTAGAACAGAACTAGAACAGAACTAGAACAGAACTAGAACAGAACTAGAACAGAACTAGAACAGAACTAGAACAGAACTAGAACAGAACTAGAACAGAACTAGAACAGAACTAGAACAGAACTAGAACAGAACTAGAACAGAACTAGAACAGAACTAGAACAGAACTAGAACAGAACTAGAACAGAACTAGAACAGAACTAGAACAGAACTAGAACAGAACTAGAACAGAACTAGAACAGAACTAGAACAGAACTAGAACAGAACTAGAACAGAACTAGAACAGAACTAGAACAGAACTAGAACAGAACTAGAACAGAACTAGAACAGAACTAGAACAGAACTAGAACAGAACTAGAACAGAACTAGAACAGAACTAGAACAGAACTAGAACAGAACTAGAACAGAACTAGAACAGAACTAGAACAGAACTAGAACAGAACTAGAACAGAACTAGAACAGAACTAGAACAGAACTAGAACAGAACTAGAACAGAACTAGAACAGAACTAGAACAGAACTAGAACAGAACTAGAACAGAACTAGAACAGAACTAGAACAGAACTAGAACAGAACTAGAACAGAACTAGAACAGAACTAGAACAGAACTAGAACAGAACTAGAACAGAACTAGAACAGAACTAGAACAGAACTAGAACAGAACTAGAACAGAACTAGAACAGAACTAGAACAGAACTAGAACAGAACTAGAACAGAACTAGAACAGAACTAGAACAGAACTAGAACAGAACTAGAACAGAACTAGAACAGAACTAGAACAGAACTAGAACAGAACTAGAACAGAACTAGAACAGAACTAGAACAGAACTAGAACAGAACTAGAACAGAACTAGAACAGAACTAGAACAGAACTAGAACAGAACTAGAACAGAACTAGAACAGAACTAGAACAGAACTAGAACAGAACTAGAACAGAACTAGAACAGAACTAGAACAGAACTAGAACAGAACTAGAACAGAACTAGAACAGAACTAGAACAGAACTAGAACAGAACTAGAACAGAACTAGAACAGAACTAGAACAGAACTAGAACAGAACTAGAACAGAACTAGAACAGAACTAGAACAGAACTAGAACAGAACTAGAACAGAACTAGAACAGAACTAGAACAGAACTAGAACAGAACTAGAACAGAACTAGAACAGAACTAGAACAGAACTAGAACAGAACTAGAACAGAACTAGAACAGAACTAGAACAGAACTAGAACAGAACTAGAACAGAACTAGAACAGAACTAGAACAGAACTAGAACAGAACTAGAACAGAACTAGAACAGAACTAGAACAGAACTAGAACAGAACTAGAACAGAACTAGAACAGAACTAGAACAGAACTAGAACAGAACTAGAACAGAACTAGAACAGAACTAGAACAGAACTAGAACAGAACTAGAACAGAACTAGAACAGAACTAGAACAGAACTAGAACAGAACTAGAACAGAACTAGAACAGAACTAGAACAGAACTAGAACAGAACTAGAACAGAACTAGAACAGAACTAGAACAGAACTAGAACAGAACTAGAACAGAACTAGAACAGAACTAGAACAGAACTAGAACAGAACTAGAACAGAACTAGAACAGAACTAGAACAGAACTAGAACAGAACTAGAACAGAACTAGAACAGAACTAGAACAGAACTAGAACAGAACTAGAACAGAACTAGAACAGAACTAGAACAGAACTAGAACAGAACTAGAACAGAACTAGAACAGAACTAGAACAGAACTAGAACAGAACTAGAACAGAACTAGAACAGAACTAGAACAGAACTAGAACAGAACTAGAACAGAACTAGAACAGAACTAGAACAGAACTAGAACAGAACTAGAACAGAACTAGAACAGAACTAGAACAGAACTAGAACAGAACTAGAACAGAACTAGAACAGAACTAGAACAGAACTAGAACAGAACTAGAACAGAACTAGAACAGAACTAGAACAGAACTAGAACAGAACTAGAACAGAACTAGAACAGAACTAGAACAGAACTAGAACAGAACTAGAACAGAACTAGAACAGAACTAGAACAGAACTAGAACAGAACTAGAACAGAACTAGAACAGAACTAGAACAGAACTAGAACAGAACTAGAACAGAACTAGAACAGAACTAGAACAGAACTAGAACAGAACTAGAACAGAACTAGAACAGAACTAGAACAGAACTAGAACAGAACTAGAACAGAACTAGAACAGAACTAGAACAGAACTAGAACAGAACTAGAACAGAACTAGAACAGAACTAGAACAGAACTAGAACAGAACTAGAACAGAACTAGAACAGAACTAGAACAGAACTAGAACAGAACTAGAACAGAACTAGAACAGAACTAGAACAGAACTAGAACAGAACTAGAACAGAACTAGAACAGAACTAGAACAGAACTAGAACAGAACTAGAACAGAACTAGAACAGAACTAGAACAGAACTAGAACAGAACTAGAACAGAACTAGAACAGAACTAGAACAGAACTAGAACAGAACTAGAACAGAACTAGAACAGAACTAGAACAGAACTAGAACAGAACTAGAACAGAACTAGAACAGAACTAGAACAGAACTAGAACAGAACTAGAACAGAACTAGAACAGAACTAGAACAGAACTAGAACAGAACTAGAACAGAACTAGAACAGAACTAGAACAGAACTAGAACAGAACTAGAACAGAACTAGAACAGAACTAGAACAGAACTAGAACAGAACTAGAACAGAACTAGAACAGAACTAGAACAGAACTAGAACAGAACTAGAACAGAACTAGAACAGAACTAGAACAGAACTAGAACAGAACTAGAACAGAACTAGAACAGAACTAGAACTAGAACAGAACTAGAACAGAACTAGAACAGAACTAGAACAGAACTAGAACAGAACTAGAACAGAACTAGAACTAGAACAGAACTAGAACAGAACTGGAACAGAACTGGAACAGAACTAGAACAGAACTAGAACAGAACTAGAACAGAACTAGAACAGAACTAGAACAGAACTAGAACAGAACTAGAACAGAACTAGAACAGAACTAGAACAGAACTAGAACAGAACTAGAACAGAACTAGAACAGAACTAGAACAGAACTAGAACAGAACTAGAACAGAACTAGAACAGAACTAGAACAGAACTAGAACAGAACTAGAACAGAACTAGAACAGAACTAGAACAGAACTAGAACAGAACTAGAACAGAACTAGAACAGAACTAGAACAGAACTAGAACAGAACTAGAACAGAACTAGAACAGAACTAGAACAGAACTAGAACAGAACTAGAACAGAACTAGAACAGAACTAGAACAGAACTAGAACAGAACTAGAACAGAACTAGAACAGAACTAGAACAGAACTAGAACAGAACTAGAACAGAACTAGAACAGAACTAGAACAGAACTAGAACAGAACTAGAACAGAACTAGAACAGAACTAGAACAGAACTAGAACAGAACTAGAACAGAACTAGAACAGAACTAGAACAGAACTAGAACAGAACTAGAACAGAACTAGAACAGAACTAGAACAGAACTAGAACAGAACTAGAACAAAACTAGAACAGAACTAGAACAGAACTAGAACAGAACTAGAACAGAACTAGAACAGAACTAGAACAGAACTAGAACAGAACTAGAACAGAACTAGAACAGAACTAGAACAGAACTAGAACAGAACTAGAACAGAACTAGAACAGAACTAGAACAGAACTAGAACAGAACTAGAACAGAACTAGAACAGAACTAGAACAGAACTAGAACAGAACTAGAACAGAACTAGAACAGAACTAGAACAGAACTAGAACAGAACTAGAACAGAACTAGAACAGAACTAGAACAGAACTAGAACAGAACTAGAACAGAACTAGAACAGAACTAGAACAGAACTAGAACAGAACTAGAACAGAACTAGAACAGAACTAGAACAGAACTAGAACAGAACTAGAACAGAACTAGAACAGAACTAGAACAGAACTAGAACAGAACTAGAACAGAACTAGAACAGAACTAGAACAGAACTAGAACAGAACTAGAACAGAACTAGAACAGAACTAGAACAGAACTAGAACAGAACTAGAACAGAACTAGAACAGAACTAGAACAGAACTAGAACTAGAACAGAACTAGAACAGAACTAGAACTAGAACAGAACTAGAACTAGAACAGAACTAGAACAGAACTAGAACAGAACTAGAACAGAACTAGAACAGAACTAGAACAGAACTAGAACTAGAACAGAACTAGAACAGAACTAGAACAGAACTAGAACAGAACTAGAACAGAACTAGAACAGAACTAGAACAGAACTAGAACTAGAACAGAACTAGAACAGAACTAGAACAGAACTAGAACAGAACTAGAACAGAACTAGAACAGAACTAGAACAGAACAGAACTAGAACAGAACTAGAACAGAACTAGAACAGAACTAGAACAGAACTAGAACAGAACTAGAACAGAACTAGAACAGAACTAGAACAGAACTAGAACAGAACTAGAACAGAACTAGAACAGAACTAGAACAGAACAGAACTAGAACAGAACTAGAACAGAACTAGAACAGAACTAGAACAGAACTAGAACAGAACTAGAACAGAACTAGAACAGAACTAGAACAGAACTAGAACAGAACTAGAACAGAACTAGAACAGAACTAGAACAGAACTAGAACAGAACTAGAACAGAACTAGAACAGAACTAGAACAGAACTAGAACAGAACTAGAACAGAACTAGAACAGAACTAGAACAGAACTAGAACAGAACTAGAACAGAACTAGAACAGAACTAGAACAGAACTAGAACAGAACTAGAACAGAACTAGAACAGAACTAGAACAGAACTAGAACAGAACTAGAACAGAACTAGAACAGAACTAGAACAGAACTAGAACAGAACTAGAACAGAACTAGAACAGAACTAGAACAGAACTAGAACAGAACTAGAACAGAACTATTATTTCCATTTATTAACATTTTATTGCTTGCACCGTCTTTCTTATTTTCATCTTTAAAATTCTCTGACTTACATTTCCGCCTTCAGTCTCGTTTCCGTTTGGTCTTTATTATTATTTAGTTTAGATAGTTTGTTAAGAGCTCAAAACAAAAAAATCTACCAAAATCTCAACATAAAAAATAATATTTCTTTCTTTCACTTTGTCTTTATATTGGATCTTTGTTAAGACATTTGTTTTGTTGCTTATTTATGGTGGTGTCTTTGTTTGAGACGCAAGCACGAAACATTGCTGTTATTAAAGACACCCATTTGGTGTTTTCTGAAATAAGTTGGCAAAGGCCTGTATGTAGTTTTATAGAGTTTATTCATAGTAAAATGTTGCTACTTAAAAAGCAAAACTTTAAAAGATGAAAATGTTGGTGGAAGTTTAGTTGAAAATGAAGGTTAGCTGAAGGTTGTAGGTAATAATTCTAGAAAATGTTTTGTAGTGGTGAAAAGTAATTTAAGTTTTTAAAGTATATAGTGGGTTTAGAATTATATTTTTATATAAGTTAAAATTCAATATTTAAGTATTTTTTTTTTTGTTATTTTTAAGTAATATTTGTTAGTTCTTCAAGAAAAAATATATATTTCACTTTTTGAAAATTTTTTCTCTTTTTAAGTAGCTTATGTTGTTGTCTAAAATAAAATTAAACAATTTTTGATAATTTCAGTTCTGTTAAGTTATTTATAGAATGTATTTTGCCTTGCAAAAAAAAATTCTATGAAATTTTTGTTTTTAAAAAGTTTTGGTTTCTTATTTATTCTAAGCATTCTCATCAACCTATTTTTGTTGCCGAAAATGTTTTTTAAAAATAGACAAAAATGTTTTTCCTTTTTAAAAGATGACAAGTCATTATTTTCACACCATTTGCACATATAGCTGACTTCTTTTAGGACTAAAAACCAAAAAAAAAACAAAACAGTCATAGTTATTATTTTAATGCAGCATACCCTTAGGGTAACGTTTAAAAAACCATTTAAGTTTTTTGTCTTTGCAAATCAACACCCAAATAGTCAAAAAAAAAAGTAAGAAAAACCTTAAAAGTTTTCAGTGTAATACAAACAGTTCTATTACTTCCCCCAGGACAAATATAAAAAACACAGAAACTTTAGAGTCATGTAATGAAAATTACAAGCGCATTTACACAAAAACACAAATTTTCAAACAGCAGCATTTTGAAATGGATTTTACAACAGAAAGTTACAAAAAACATTATGACCTAAAAGTAAACCACAAAAAAAAAATAAATAAAAATTGCTTTGGCAAAAAGTAAACAATAAATAGTTGAAACATCAACACATTAAATGTTGATTTAGTACAAATCAAAAAATCAATGTTATTTTAACACCCCTACATACAGGTAGTCTAGTTTTAGGAGGGGGGTTTCTATATTTGCTATTTTTGTATTTGTATGTGTTATTTCTAAAGCCTATATTTAGACAGCAAATGTTTGTTAGAAATTCCCAGCACGTTTTTTGGCGAAAACAAAAAACACTACTCAATATGGCAATATGGCGTTTGTATGTACTAGAATTTATGTTGTTTCTACTTTAGACTAGTGTGTGAATGTATGTTTTTCTGTTTCTATATTTCACATGATTTGTAACACCAAATTCCTATGTTTGCAGTGGTGGTTTCGTCTAAATATGATTAACTTGGGCTTAAAAAAAATTTCAATAGCCCTGAGCCCCCTGCCGACATTTTATGTGCAAAACTTATTAAGTATTTCAGGCACACAAAACAATTTCACTTACAAACGAAATGGCAGCACTCTTCACACTTGCTGTTTAAACAAATTGTTACGCTTGATTAAAATTTTGCACACACACACACTCAAACTCTAAATAAAGGAAAAAAATCTATCAAAATTTGATTTATTATGAAAAGGAGACTGTTAGGGACAGTTCGCAAACGCCCAAAAATATAACTTAGTTTAGAAATGATTAAAATCAATAGCATCTATTAAACATAACAGAAGGTTTTCTGCAAATAATTTTAAGTTTTTTTTTTAGCCAACGCCATATTGCAGTCGTTTTCTTTTTGTATTTTTTAAATTTAATTTCGAAAATAATGTCGATTTTTATCTTGTTGCGTTCTGTTTTTTTATAGAGCTTCTAGTTGAAAAGTTCTTTTAGTATTTGTTTTGTTTGCGGTTATGTTTTGTAATTTATTACTGTAAGTAGCATGGTTTGTTTTACATAAGTGGTGAGGACGCCTGGGTATATGCTATAGTTACATATTTATTTACTTTTCTTTGTTTATTTTTATCGTTAACACAAATTTGTGCTCTTGATACTTTTGGCAAAAGAGACTACTCTATATTTAAAGCTTAAATTTAAAAAAAAATTATAATTTAAAATGAAATTTAGTTTTAGTTCTAAATACTCTCGTTCTGTTCTAGTTCTGTTCTGTTCTAGTTCTGTTCTAGTTCTGTTCTAGTTCTGTTCTAGTTCTGTTCTAGTTCTGTTCTAGTTCTGTTCTAGTTCTGTTCTAGTTCTGTTCTAGTTCTGTTCTAGTTCTGTTCTAGTTCTGTTCTAGTTCTGTTCTAGTTCTGTTCTAGTTCTGTTCTAGTTCTGTTCTAGTTCTGTTCTAGTTCTGTTCTAGTTCTGTTCTAGTTCTGTTCTAGTTCTGTTCTAGTTCTGTTCTAGTTCTGTTCTAGTTCTGTTCTAGTTCTGTTCTAGTTCTGTTCTAGTTCTGTTCTAGTTCTGTTCTAGTTCTGTTCTAGTTCTGTTCTAGTTCTGTTCTAGTTCTGTTCTAGTTCTGTTCTAGTTCTGTTCTAGTTCTGTTCTAGTTCTGTTCTAGTTCTGTTCTAGTTCTGTTCTAGTTCTGTTCTAGTTCTGTTCTAGTTCTGTTCTAGTTCTGTTCTAGTTCTGTTCTAGTTCTGTTCTAGTTCTGTTCTAGTTCTGTTCTAGTTCTGTTCTAGTTCTGTTCTAGTTCTGTTCTAGTTCTGTTCTAGTTCTGTTCTAGTTCTGTTCTAGTTCTGTTCTAGTTCTGTTCTAGTTCTGTTCTAGTTCTGTTCTAGTTCTGTTCTAGTTCTGTTCTAGTTCTGTTCTAGTTCTGTTCTAGTTCTGTTCTAGTTCTGTTCTAGTTCTGTTCTAGTTCTGTTCTAGTTCTGTTCTAGTTCTGTTCTAGTTCTGTTCTAGTTCTGTTCTAGTTCTGTTCTAGTTCTGTTCTAGTTCTGTTCTAGTTCTGTTCTAGTTCTGTTCTAGTTCTGTTCTAGTTCTGTTCTAGTTCTGTTCTAGTTCTGTTCTAGTTCTGTTCTAGTTCTGTTCTAGTTCTGTTCTAGTTCTGTTCTAGTTCTGTTCTAGTTCTGTTCTAGTTCTGTTCTAGTTCTGTTCTAGTTCTGTTCTAGTTCTGTTCTAGTTCTGTTCTAGTTCTGTTCTAGTTCTGTTCTAGTTCTGTTCTAGTTCTGTTCTAGTTCTGTTCTAGTTCTGTTCTAGTTCTGTTCTAGTTCTGTTCTAGTTCTGTTCTAGTTCTGTTCTAGTTCTGTTCTAGTTCTGTTCTAGTTCTGTTCTAGTTCTGTTCTAGTTCTGTTCTAGTTCTGTTCTAGTTCTGTTCTAGTTCTGTTCTAGTTCTGTTCTAGTTCTGTTCTAGTTCTGTTCTAGTTCTGTTCTAGTTCTGTTCTAGTTCTGTTCTAGTTCTGTTCTAGTTCTGTTCTAGTTCTGTTCTAGTTCTGTTCTAGTTCTGTTCTAGTTCTGTTCTAGTTCTGTTCTAGTTCTGTTCTACTTCTGTTCTAGTTCTGTTCTAGTACTGTTCTAGTTCTGTTCTCCCAAAATCTAGGATACCCAGTTGTTGTTTGCTCCTGTGCATTTCAAATAAAATTCTTGCTAAATCTTAACTGAAGACAGACACTGAGATATTTTTGTGTTATTTTGCCCTTTAATTGAATTTCATGCTTGTGTTAGCTTACAAATATGCAAATTATGTTATTTTACATGTTTCTTTTACGCTAACAAAATTTCATTGCTTTAAAAGTGTATTCATTTCCACAAAAAACCCTGGCTAATTTAATCTTAACAATATATGTATACTATACAAATAAATATTAATATTAATTGTTCTCTATATTATTTATTATAACAATAAATTATTTTTAAATAAACAAATATATATTGTAAGCGAGCAGGCTATTAATAATGTATTTATTGATAAAAGCCGGGCAGAAAAAAAGGCGTTTATAATTTGAAATTTTAATTTAATATTATTTCAAATGTCAATAATAAATTAATGATTTTATTAATAAATTTTTGTTTAATAGATAATTATTAAACAGAAGGAAAAAGTGTGGTTTTAATTAACATTAATAGAGGGAGTAGAAAAAATTGAGTTAATAATAGATTAATTAAAAGTTTAAGGTTTATCTGTAAATTATGGTAGGCGTGTTTTTTTGTTTAAATGTCGTGAGGTAATTAATGAGAGTAGGTAGCCTGCAAAAACTTGGTAATGAGTGGCCATTACTGTTTAAGTTACTTTTTGAATTTTACATACTTGCCAGGTTCCATTATGTTACTAAAAGCAAACTAATATAAAACTTAATCAAACTTTGAAGCTATGTATAAAAAATACGTATTAAATTTATTAATCATTTATTCATATTTTCAATAGCTAATGTCATCTGCTATCATTTAATAAAATATGAGGAGTTTTCACGCAAAACCATTTTTGAACATATTTAAAATTACCAAATTTTCTATATAAATTTATTTAAATTTCTTTTGAAATTAAGGTAAATTTTTGTCTAGTTCTATTTTATGATGAATTTTATTCGTCTGAAACCTGCTTTTTTCTATTAAAGTCTAAAAATAATTAGGTTTTTTTGCTATAAATTATGATTATAATTAAATATGACCTTAAAATCTGTTAATATTGTTTATTTATTTTAATATAATTGAACTAATTATTACAGTAATAGAGAAAAACAGAATATTTTTTTTATGAATAAAAAGGAATAAATATGAAAACTTAAATCCATTTCAAGGAATTTTATAAAAAAACGGCATTGATTTAATTATAAAATTTAAACATTAAATGTTATGACATATTTCATAGCATATGTATGGGCTTAAATAGTAAAAACAAAATATGTTGCCTAACAAAAGGGCGTTAGTAATTGAAAAAAATATATTCTTATAATAATAATATGTTATATTTTTAAGTAATTAACAATATATTCTATAATATAATGATGCATAATGTTACGATATTAATAGAAGTAATTTTTTTCAAGGAAATTAAATAAAAATACTATTGTATGTTTTACATTTTTATAACATTTCCTTAGTGTTTCAGAGTAAGGTTTAGTAATAGTAATTTAACAAATTATAGATGTACTGGATCCCAATGAAGTTCTAAATAAATCTAAAGTTGGCTCTTGGTTTGGCTGTGTTTTAAAAACATGATATTGTCTTAATTATGAATGTTAGTTTCATATCAAATGTTCTCGACTGTAATGAACGTTATAATAGCTCTTTGTGATATTCTAAGTTGAACAGTTCCTTTTCCATTGTGTGGAAAACATTTTCGATCCTTAAATACTTCTCCAAGATATGTAACTTTCTTGGTTTTGCAAATCAGCAAATGAAGCAAAAACTGGGACATTAATTTTATTTTTTATTTTTATAAAAAAATTATTCATTATACCCTGCACCACCATAGTGGGGAGGGTATTATGCGTTTGTGCAGATGTTTGTAACGCCCAAAAATATTAGTCTAACACCCACCTTAGAATCACTTTCTGAGTCGATTAAACGATGTCCGTCCGTCCGTCTGGTCGGCTGGCTGGCAGTCCATGTAAACCTTGTGCGCAGAGTACAAGTCGCAATTTTGAAGATATTTCGATAAAATTTGGTACATATTATTTTTTCGGCCCAAGGACCAAGTCTATTGAAACTGGCTGAAATCGGTCCATTATTTCACCTAGCCCCCATACAAATGTCCTCCCGAAATTGGACTTTATCGGTCATAAATGTTTAATTTATAAATGTTTCTCCACAAATTGCGCTCCAAATAAGTTTTATATATACAAAATTCATGTCACCAAATTTTGTTACGATCGGTCCATAATTAGTCATAGCTTTCATATAGACCCGCTTCCGAAAATCGCTTTAACGTGCATAAATCGCTTATAAATGTTGGTATACTCACAAAATTCAACATAGTAAACTTTCATATAGACACAAAACACACGACCTAATTTCATGGTGATTGGTCCATAATTGGTCATAGCCCCCATATAAGGCCCACTTCCGAAAATCACTCAAAAATACAAATTATTGAAATTTTAAAAGAAAAATGTTTTTACTCTTTTACTTAGTGTAGGGTATTATATGGTCGGGCTTGACCGACCATACTTTCTTACTTGTTTTAAATTATAATATGCATAACAATCTTTTATTTATAAAAAAATTCATAAGAAAATACTCCATGAATTTGAAATTCTTATTGAGCAGATATAATAGGCACAAAAATATGGCATACTTTTAGGTAAAAAAAATATTAGTTGTATTGTAGGCTGTATAAAATAACTGTTTTAATATCTTTAATTTAAACAATACCAAATAAACATTTAAAATTTAAATTAATTTAATTAATTAATTTCGTTGAAATTTTCACATATTTTAAATTTCATATTAAACTCTTTGTCTTTCATAACTTTGTTCTGCGCCAAACAAATTATATCCCTCCATTGTAAACTATATTATAAAATTATTTAATATGATTTAAACAATACTCAAACATTTTTTAAATTCTTTTGTTTTAAAATTTATTTAAAATTTATTCTCATTTTAACTTTTTTTTTTGTTATGTTTTCATTCGTATACATTTAACAATTTTATAATTATTTTCCATTATTATTGTTACTTGTTGTTTATCAAATATAATTAAATATAATTTATTCATTAAATTTGTTTTATTAACTCTACGTTTTTGTTGCATACATAAGCAATAAGCATTGAAATAAATGATTTAGTTTTTTTGTGTGGCATAACTTCAGGTGTTTCTTTAAAATATTTTTCCCTCCTGGGAATATTGGTATTTAAATAAAAAATAAAACAAAAAAAAATCATTTAAATAAACACGTGTTTGATTGATAGAAAAATGCAAGACATTTTTGATTTTTAAATATAAATATTGAGGCCCAGGGATAGGCTTTCTTTTTAAATACAATACAAGCAAAATTTTCTTTAATTTAAGAAATTTTTATAATTTGATTTGATAGGTTGGCAAGTGTATTCCAGAAAGCAGAAAGGATTTCTGAGAAACCTTATAATAAAATTGTATGAATTGTATGAAATTAAGCTCAAACGTATGTATGTTGTTTACTTAAAACATATACCAAGTAAATAATAGTTAGAATACTTAGCACTTAGAACTAATTTGTGCTATATTTTATCAGGATTGCCACATTAATAAAATATTTATAACTGCTCAAACTGTATTCCGGGGTTACACTTTCAATAGAAAGTATTTGTGGAAAATTCTAGCCAGCTAGCTCATTTAATTTCAACAGACAGACAGACGTACGGACATAGCTAGATTATCTTAGGATCTTATGAGTACCTAAACTATATATAATAATGTGGGTCTGCAATAAATATTTTTACATGTTAAAAACGGATTGACAAAATCAATATTCCTTCAGTATTTTTTGATGGTTGGTATAAAAAGAAAAATGTTAAAAAGTAGTTGTTGAATTATGAAGCCTATAAATATGCAAAGGTTTTTCGTTTTGGGTTGTTGGAAAATGGAAATTAAAACAAGTAAGAGTGCTATATTCGGCTGTTCCGAATCTTATATACCCTTCACCAAATTATACTTTAAAATTTTAAATATTTTTAGGTAAACAAAATTTAATTTTTTAATTTTTTGGAAAAAAATTTTTTTCGATTGTTATTTTAAATTTAATTTTTTTTTTTTTAAATTTAAAATTTTTTTTTAAAATTTAAAATTTTTTTTTTTAAATTTTAATTTTTTTTTTAAATTTAAAAATTTTTTTTTCCGATTTTGACCCATTGTAGGTCCAACTTACTATGGTCTTATATACGTTGCAAATGTCTTTGAAATATCTATCATTAGATATCCATATTGTCTATATTAATGGCTTAGTAATCCAGATATAGGTCAAAAATCTAGGTTGTCTTGGTTTTTTCCTCATATCTCAGCCATTTGTGGACCGATTTTGCTGATTTTAAATAGCAAAATTCTCGAAAGCATGTCTGACAGAATTATTGAAGATTTGGATTACGAAGATATCTGGGGTCTTCAGAAAATTGATTTCAACAGACGGACAGACAGATAGACGGACATGGCTTAATAGACTCCGCTATCTATAAGAATCCAGAATATATATACTTTATTGGGTCGGAAATGAAAAATGTAGAAAATACAAACGGAATGACAAACTTATATATACCCTTCTCACCAAGGTGAAGGGTATAAAAAGGAAATAAAAATTAAGCATCTTGCGAATTTTGTTTTTGTGTAGTATTTACATGATGACCTATTTCAGAGCTATTCCTGTATTAGTAATTACTAGAGACAATATGGATATCTAATGGTAGATATTTGCAACGACGTACATACATATAACATATATGCATTTCAAACTTTCAATGGGTCAAAATGGAGAAAAATATTTTTTAAACCGAATTTTTTTTTGATTAAAAAATCAACAAAAATTTTTTTTTAATTTTCATATAAATATTTAAAAAAAAAATTTTGTTAATGAAAATTAAAAAAAAAATTTATGACCTATTTTTGATCTAAATCTGGATTACTATGTAATTGCTATAGACAATATGGATATTTAATGATGGATATTTCAAAGAACTTTGCAATGACGTATATAACGCAATAGTAAGTCAGACCTACAATGGGTCAAAATCTGGAAAAATATATCTTAAACCGATTTTTTTCCACCAACTAAATTTTTCTTGTCATAAAATTTTTTCAACTAATAATTTAAAAAAAAAAATGTAAATAAAAACAATTGTTTACCATAATATATTTATATCACAAATGGCTGAGATATATGAAAAAAACCAAGACAACCTCCATTTTTATACCATTCACCATGAGTGGCAAGTTTATATATAAGTTTGTCATACCGTTTTTATTAATTTCTACGTTTTTCATTTGCAACCCCAAAGAATATATATATTCTGGATTGTTATAGATAGCGAAGTCGATATAGCCATATTCGTCTGTCAGCCAGTATATTGAAATCAACTTTCCGTAGCCCCCAAATAACATAAATACATGATTCATACATCAATATATCGGGAATTCTTCCGACTCGGTTGCTATCATGGCTGAGGAGATATAAAGAAAAAACCATGATAACCTCGATTTTTGGCCTATTTTTGATCTATATCTGGATTACTAAGTTACAAATGTAGACAATATGGATATCTGAAGATAGATATTTCGCAGTTAATTGCAACTATACATCGTTGGCGTAAGGCTATAGTAATTTGGATCTATAATGGGTCGAAATCGGGAAAAATATTTTTTAACCCAAATTTTTTTTGGTAAAAAATTTTTTTTTTACAAATGAATTTAAAAAAAAATTTTGGAAAAAAATTATAAAAACAATTTGTAAAAAAAAATTTTTAAATTTTCAAAAACAATTTAAAAAAAAATTTAAATTTTGTTTACCTAAAAATATTTCAAATTTGTATATTAAAGTATAATTTGGTGAAGGGTATATAAGATTCGGCAGAGCCGAATATAGATAGCACTCTTAATTATTTTTTTTACCAAACAAATTTTTTTCACAAATAAATTTAAAAAAAATTTATAAAAACCGAATATAGCACTCTTACTTATTTTGCTTTACCAAAAAATTTTGTTTCACAAATAAAATTAAAATAAAAAATTTTGAAAAAAAAAATTTTTTAATTTTCAAAAACAATTTAAAATTTTGTTTACCTAAAAATATTTCAAACTTGTATATTAAAGTATAATTTGGTGAAGGCTATATAAGATTCGGCAGAGCCGAATATAGCACTCTCACTTGTTTAACCTATTTTTCATCTATATCTGGGCTACTAAGTCATTATTATATACAATATGGCTATTATACAATATGGAACAAATAATTTTTAACCCGAATTTTTGATCTCCAAAAAAACTTGTTTTTCCTTTTTTTTTAAATTTTTAAATTAAAAACAAAAATTTTTTAATTTTTTTTTAGAAATGAAAATTAAAATCAAGGAAATAGGCCCAACAATTGCGTATGAAAGGCTATAATAAGTCGGACCTGGAATGAGTCAATATCGGGAAAAATATTTTTAAATCGATTTTTTTTCACCAAAAAAAATTTTTTCAGTTTGGAAAAAATAAAACAAAAATAAAGCAATTTTTAAAAAAATGTTTGCCATAAAATAATAAATTAGAAAAAAAAATAGATTTTTTTTAATTTTGTTCACCTGAAAATATTTAAAATTTTTATTTTAAAGTTTTATTGGGGGCAGGGTATATACGATTCGAAACATCTGAATATAGCTTTAATTTAATTTCCACATTTTTTTATTTGCGACCTCATAAAGTTTACATACATGATTGATTCATCAATATAGCAGCTGTAGTCTAACACAGATTGCTATGTATCAAAAAATATTTTTTGATATTTATTTTAGTATATACTTTGGAGAAGAACCACTCTTTTTTTTTTTAAAAAAAATTAATTTAATTTATGGTTTACATCATATAAATACAATTATTATAGTTATGAAATTTTTGTTTATTTTTAGATTGCCTCCTGCTGCAAAGCCCTCTGTATATTAAATCGAAAAAAGGTATTTATTTCACACTAAATTCTGTGTTCATAATTTTTAATATAATTAATTTTCACGCATTATTTTAATAAAAGCAGCACCACAAGCAATTTCGCACCCATATGGTCACATAGAGTGTAAACGAATAGACTTTAATACACATACATTTAAATATTGTATTTAAATCTTTCTAGGGGTGAATATAGAGAGAAAGGCTTTTATATTAAAGGCCTTATTATAGGCTTCTAATAAGGCTTTTAGAATTGACTAAATCCCTTTGTTCTCTGCAAGAAATAAATGAAAGTAAGAGAGAAAAGAATATGGTATTGGATAGGCCTTTGAATTACCTTTCATTTGATATACATTTCGTCTTTGTAAACAACTTAGTATTCGAGATATATTAAAATTTCCAAAAGTCCAGAGAGTCATGATATTTGTCTCATATCTCAGCCATTTAAGGACCTATATCGCTGATTTTCAATACCAAAATTATTAAATGCCTATATTCAGTAGTGATACAAAGTTAGAGTAAATAAAACATTTAAAGGATTCGGAAAATTGATTTAAACTAACATGATTTTCTTGGTTTTCATATCTCTTGATTTTTACAGGTAATAAATGTTTAGAATAGGGAGTAAAGAGGCCTTATAGAAGGCTTTCTTGTTGCCTTAGCCCTAAACGTTTGGCTTTTATATATAAATGGATGTGTAACTACATGAGATGCTATTGCTTTTGTTATTCCTATTTAAAGGCTTTTATTTAAATATGTATTTATTGTATAAATAAATGCCCCAGTATTTGTTTTCACAAGTGCACACACACTTGTATGTGAAAATACATTTCCACACAAATAGGAACATTTATTATGCTTAATTCAAATCTCCACGCTCATTAAGTCAATTGTAACAACATGGGATTTCCTTTTGGAGTTTTGGACATAAACTTTATGATCTGTGGCATATGGGAATTATACAACATATAAACAAATATAAACAAAATAACGTACTTACACTTTCGCATCCTTTAAACAATATGTGTAAATTGAAATTCATACACAAATATGTTGGCAAAACATTTTTTCACACATTTATTCCCACTACATCAACAAATTTAAACAGTTACAAATGCATTGTAAATATTCATATTTACACAAACTCACTAACCAAATACATATATGTATTTGTAAAGCTTCCTGTGTAGAGTTTCCCTTTCCCTTTCAGCCTGCTTCTGTTATAAGGTCTCTCTCATACCTTATTGAAACATTTGGTTTTGTATTCTTTTTTTTTTCATTTCTTTTATTTTGTTTATATCTCCTTTTGGTATTCATTTAGGCATATTTTTCATTTTTATGTTGAAAAGAGCAAAAGGAAAAAAAATATGAAAAATGTTCAAAAGTAGTTGTTGAATTATGAAGCCTATAAATATGCAAATGTTTTTCGTTTTGGGTTGTTGAAAAATGACAGGGATGGGGAGCAAAAAAAAGTAAGAAAAATTGGGCATCTTGCGAAATTCCGACAGATTCATAATAAATATGTTTTTGTGTATTATTTACATGAAGTAAACAATGTATTATTTAAAAAAAATTGCTAGAGAAATTTCAAATTTTCTTTTCTCAAAAAACCAAATTTAAATTTACAATTTAACAAAAATAGTTCAGAAACACATACATTCATAATGGCACTTTTGTAATTTTTAATCAATAACAATTTTAGCCCCAAAATGTTTCAAAAGTTTCTCTGTTTCGGTAGTTTTATTTACACGAAATAGTTTAAAAAGAACAAAAAAAAAACTAGGATAAAAAACTAATAAAACTAAACAAAAGTTCAATTTAATAAAACATCGATCAATGTTCTCTTGAATTTAACTGCAACGTAACCAGCCATAGTGTTGTGTTTTATTTTATGTTTTTGGGTAAAACCTAAAAAAAGTTCTTTTATTTATTTAATAAATATCGAAATTATTTGAATTATTTTCAATTTATTAAGAGATGCATTGTCGTTGGCAAATATTAAATGGTCAGCATTGAAATGAATGTTTGATAAATGAAAAGTTTTTCATTTGATTGTTTAAATGAAAAGCAAAAGTACGTGAAATATTTATTTAGGCTAAGTTATGGAAAAGGATTTTGTTGGTTATAGTTTTATTAAATTTAAAAGGTTTTTGAAGTATTAAATGATTTTAAAATTTAAGAAATTACTGAAGTTTTTTCATTTCATGAGTGGCTATTTACTCTAAGCAGTGGCCGTAATTTATCAGTGGCTGTCTAATCTAGATAGAGGCGGTATACTCCTAGACAGAAGTCTGTCTACTCCTAGACAGAAGTCTGTCTACTCCTAGACTGAAGTCTGTCTACTCCTAGACAGAAGTCTGTCTACTCCTAGAAGACTGTCTAGTTCTAGACAGAAGTCTGTCTATTCCTAGACAGAAGTCTGTCTACTCCTAGACAGAAGTCTGTCTACTCCTAGACAGAAGTCTGTCTACTCCTAGCGAGAAGTCTGTCTACTCCTAGACAGAAGTCTGTCTACTCCTAGACAGAAGTCTGTCTACTCCTAGACAGTAATCTGTCTACTCCTAGACAGAAGTATGTCTACTCCTAGACAGAACTCTGTCTACTCCTAGACAGAAGTCTGTCTACTCCTAGACAGAAGTCTGTCTACTCCTAGACAGAAGTCTGTCTACTCCTAGACAGAATTCTGTCTACTCCTAGACAGAATTCTGTCTACTCCTAGACAGAAGTCTGTCTACTCCTAGACAGAAGTCTGTCTACTCCTAGACAGAAGTCTGTCAACTCCTAGACAGAATTCTGTCAACTCCTAGACAGAATTCTGTCTACTCCTAGACAGAATTCTGTCTACTCCTAGACAGAATTCTGTCTACTCCTAGACAGAAGTCTGTCTACTCCTAGACAGAAGTCTGTCTACTCCTAGACAGAATTCTGTCTACTCCTAGACAGAAGTCTGTCTACTCCTAGACAGAAGTCTGTCTACTCCTAGACAGAAGTCTGTCTACTCCTAGACAGAAGTCTGTCAACTCCTAGACAGAATTCTGTCAACTCCTAGACAGTAATCTGTCTACTCCTAGACAGTAATCTGTCTACTCCTAGACAGAAGTCTGTCTACTCCTAGACAGAAGTCTGTCTACTCCTAGACAGAAGTCTGTCTACTCCTAGACAGAAGTCTGTCTACTCCTACACAGAAGTCTGTCTACTCCTAGACAGAAGTCTGTATACTCCTAGACAGAAGTCTGTCTACTCCTAGCAGAAGTCTGTCTACTCCTAAACAGAAGTCTGTCTACTCCTAAACAGAAGTCTGTCTACTTCTAGACAGTAATCTGTCTACTCCTAGACAGTAATCTGTCTACTCCTAGATAGTAATCTGTCTACTACTAGACAGTAGTCTGTCTACTCCTAGACAGTAATCTGTCTACTCCTAGACAGAAGTCTGTCTACTCCTAGACAGAAGTCTGTCTACTCCTAAACAGAAGTCTGTCTACTCCTAGACAGAAGTCTGTCTACTCCTAGACAGAAGTCTGTCTACTCCTAGACAGTAATCTGTCTACTCCTAGACAGTAATCTGACTACTCCTAGACAGTAATCTGTCTACTCCTAGACAGAAATCTGTCTACTCCTAGACAGAAGTCTGTCCACTCCTAGACAGAAGTCTGTCCACTCCTAGACAGAAGTCTGTCCACTCCTAGATAGAAGACTGTCCACTCCTAGATAGAAGTCTGTCCACTCCTAGATAGAAGTCTGTCTACTCCTACACAGAAGTCTGTCTACTCCTAGACAGAAGTCTGTCTACTCCTAGACAGAAGTCTGTCTACTCCTAGACAGAAGTCTGTCTACTCCTAGAGAGAAATCTGTCTACACCTAGACAGAAGTGTGTCTACACCTAGATAGAAGTCTGTCTACACCTAGACAGAAGTCTGTCTACACCTAGACAGAAGTCTGTCTACACCTAGACAGAAGTCTGTCTACACCTAGACAGAAGTCTGTCTACACCTAGACAGAAGTCTGTCTACACCTAGACAGAAGTCTGTCTACACCTAGACAGAAGTCTGTCTACACCTAGACAGAAGTCTGTCTACTCCTAGACAGAAGTCTGTCTACTCCTAGACAGAAGTCTGTCTACTCCTAGACAGAAGTCTGTCTACTCCTAGACAGAAGTCTGTCTACTTCTAGACAGAAGTCTGTCTACCTCTAAACAGAAGTCTGTCTACTCCTAGACAGAAGTCTGTCTACTCCTAGACAGAAGTCTGTCTACTCCTAGACAGAAGTCTGTCTACTCCTAGACAGAAATCTGTCTACACCTAGACAGAAGTGTGTCTACACCTAGATAGAAGTCTGTCTACACCTAGACAGAAGTCTGACTACACCTAGACAGAAGTCTGTCTACACCTAGACAGAAGTCTGTCTACACCTAGACAGAAGTCTGTCTACACCTAGACAGAAGTCTGTCTACACCTAGACAGAAGTCTGTCTACACCTAGACAGAAGTCTGTCTACACCTAGACAGAAGTCTGTCTACACCTAGACAGAAGTCTGTCTACTCCTAGACAGAAGTCTGTCTACTCCTAGACAGAAGTCTGTCTACTCCTAGACAGAAGTCTGTCTACTCCTAGACAGAAGTCTGTCTACTCCTAGACAGAAGTCTGTCTACTTCTAGACAGAAGTCTGTCTACCTCTAAACAGAAGTCTGTCTACTCCTAGACAGAAGTCTGTCTACTCCTAGACAGAAGTCTGTCTACTCCTAGACAGAAGTCTGTCTACTCCTAGATAGAAATCTGTCTACACCTAGACAGAAGTGTGTCTACACCTAGATAGAAGTCTGTCTACACCTAGACAGAAGTCTGTCTACACCTAGACAGAAGTCTGTCTACACCTAGACAGAAGTCTGTCTACACCTAGACAGAAGTCTGTCTACTCCTAGACAGAAGTCTGTCTACTCCTAGACAGAAGTCTGTCTACTCCTAGACAGAAGTCTGTCTACTCCTAGACAGAAGTCTGTCTACTCATAGACAGAAGTCTGTCTACTCCTTGACAGTAATCTGTCTACTCCTAGACAGTAATCTGTCTACTCCTAGACAGTAATCTGTCTACTCCTAGACAGAAGTCTGTCTACTCCTAGACAGAAGTCTGTCTACTCCTAGACAGAAGTCAGTCTACTCCTAGACAGAAGTCTGTCTACTCCTAGACAGAAGTCTGTCTACTCCTAGACAGAAGTCTGTCTACTCCTAGACAGAAGTCTGTCTCCTCCTTGACAGAAGTCTGTCTACTCATAGACAGAAGTCTGTCTACTCCTTGACAGTAATCTGTCTACTCCTAGACAGTAATCTGTCTACTCCTAGACAGTAATCTGTCTACTCCTAGACAGAAGTCTGTCTACTCCTAGACAGAAGTCTGTCTACTCATAGACAGAAGTCTGTCTACTCCTTGACAGTAATCTGTCTACTCCTAGACAGTAATCTGTCTACTCCTAGACAGTAATCTGTCTACTCCTAGACAGAAGTCTGTCTACTCCTAGACAGAAGTCTGTCTACTCCTAGACAGAAGTCAGTCTACTCCTAGACAGAAGTCTGTCTACTCCTAGACAGAAGTCTGTCTACTCCTAGACAGAAGTCTGTCTACTCCTAGACAGAAGTCTGTCTACTCCTAGACAGAAGTCTGTCTCCTCCTTGACAGAAGTCTGTCTACTCATAGACAGAAGTCTGTCTACTCCTTGACAGTAATCTGTCTACTCCTTGACAGTAATCTGTCTACTCCTAGACAGTAATCTGTCTACTCCTAGACAGTAATCTGTCTACTCCTAGACAGAAGTCTGTCTACTCCTAGACAGAAGTCTGTCTACTCATAGACAGAAGTCTGTCTACTCCTTGACAGTAATCTGTCTACTCCTAGACAGTAATCTGTCTACTCCTAGACAGAAGTCTGTCTACTCCTAGACAGAAGTCTGTCTACTCCTAGACAGAAGTCTGTCTACTCCTAGACAGAAGTCAGTCTACTCCTAGACAGAAGTCTGTCTACTCCTAGACAGAAGTCTGTCTACTCCTAGACAGAAGTCTGTCTACTCCTAGACAGAAGTCTGTCTACTCCTAGACAGAAGTCTGTCTCCTCCTAGACAGAAGTCTGTCTACTCCTTGACAGAAGTCTGTCTACTCCTTGACAGAAGTCTGTCTACTCCTAGACAGAAGTCTGTCTACTCCTAGACAGAAGTCTGTCTACTCCTAGACAGAAGTCTGTCTACTCCTAGACAGAAGTCTGTCTACTCCTAGACAGAAGTCTGTCTACTCCTAGACAGAAGTCTGTCTACTCCTAGACAGAAGTCTGTCTACTCCTAGACAGAAGTCTGTCTACTCCTAGACAGAAATCTGTCTACACCTAGACAGAAGTGTGTCTACACCTAGATAGAAGTCTGTCTACACCTAGACAGAAGTCTGTCTACACCTAGACAGAAGTCTGTCTACACCTAGACAGAAGTCTGTCTACACCTAGACAGAAGTCTGTCTACACCTAGACAGAAGTCTGTCTACACCTAGACAGAAGTCTGTCTACACCTAGACAGAAGTCTGTCTACTCCTAGACAGAAGTCTGTCTACTCCTAGACAGAAGTCTCTCTACTCCTAGACAGAAGTCTGTCTACTTCTAGACAGAAGTCTGTCTACCTCTAAACAGAAGTCTGTCTACTCCTAGACAGAAGTCTGTCTACTCCTAGACAGAAGTCTGTCTACTCTTTGACAGAAGTCTGTCTACTCCTTGACAGAAGTCTGTCTACTCCTAGACAGAAGTCTGTCTACTCCTAAACAGAAGTCTGTCTACTCCTAGACAGAAGTCTGTCTACTCCTAGACAGAAGTCTGTCTACTCCCAGACAGAAATCTGTCTACTCCTAGACAGAAATCTGTCTACACCTAGACAGAAGTGTGTCTACACCTAGATAGAAGTTTGTCTACTCCTAGACAGAAGTCTGTCTGCTCCTAGACAGAAGTCTGTCTGCTCCTAGACAGAAGTCTGTCTGCTCCTAGACAGAAGTCTGTCTGCTCCTAGACAGAAGTCTGTCTGCTCCTAGACAGAAGTCTGTCTGCTCCTAGACAGAAGTCTGTCTGCTCCTAGACAGAAGTCTGTCTACTCCTAGACAGAAGTCTGTCTACTCCTAGACAGAAGTCTGTATATTAGACACACACTGTCTAATATACAGACTCTAGACAGCCATCTGTCTAGGAGTAAACAGACTTCTGTCTACTCCTAGACAGAAGTCTGTCTACTCCTAGACAGAAGTCTGTCTACTTCTAGACAGAAGTCTGTTTACTCCTAGATAGATGGCTGTCTAGAGTCTGTATATTAGACAGTGTGTGTCTACTTTAGATATAATCAGTTTACTGTCGAGCAGAGTCTGTCTACTCTAGAGAAATTCTATGGACTTCGATCAATTGATTTTCTTGATAGTCATTTAAGCTTTACTGAAATTTATGAACAACTGTTTATTGCATTACTTTCGCGTCCTAATTGTTGGCTATAAAATCTAAATTTATATTTTAATACCATTTAAAAAATTACCTCAATAGAATGTTAAACAGCAATTTATGATTTCAGTTTAACAGCATACCTTAAAGGTAGTAACCATTTAAGAAACCTTTAAAGTATGCTATATAATTCTCATAATTGTTCAAATTTACCTTAAAATGATTGCAATTGATTTTATGTCTTCCAACGCCCCTTTTCATTCCTTAAGACCATTAAATAAAGAATTTTATGACTTTGACGTGATGACCGTAAAACGTATTACCGGAAAGTCTGTAACAAAAGACAAAGAAAAAGGTTAAAAATCATGGCTGGTTGATAAGGAAAGGAAACTGTTAAAGAAAAAAAAAAAAAAGAAATGACTTGTTAGTTGTTTTGCAAAAAGGGGATTGTCTCCATTTTCTTGTAAATTTTACAAACTAGACCTAATAAAATTATAAATAATGACAATATTGTTGGAAAAATAATCAAAAAAGGTATACAAAATAATAACACAATTAAGGATCAATAAATACAATAAATGTAACTAAATTATAATAAAATAAATTTAAAAGTTATTTAAAACAAATATAAAAGGATAAAAATAAGGCAGAAAATTTGTTTAAATTTACCATAAAAAGAAAAAAAAATTCTGCAATTAGCAAGAACTTTTATAATGCGTTAGCAAACAATAAATTAAATAAGAACTTTTGAACGAATTTTATATTAAATTATACTATTGCCTTTTAAAACGAACTTATATATGATATTCATTTGTTTATTCAATATTCATGCTGCATATTTTAGGGCTTAATAAAATGATTTCTACAAATACTCTTACACAACATATTGCCAAACAATTATATAAAATAAATATTAAATTTTTCATATATGTATTCCATATAATCGAGTATAAAATTATCATTAAAAATAAATTGCGGTAAAAACATGTTTACAACCCGATTAACATGATTATTTTGTAATCATCGGGTATTATTATAAATTAATTGTTATGTATATTATTAATTAAATATTAACAGTTATTGAAGCAACAACCAACAAGTAAAACAAACAAAGTAAATAATCAATTTTCTTTTAGGGTTTTTTATTATTATTAATTTTGTGGCATAATCAAAATTGGTTTAATATTTCTATTTTTACAATGGTTGTCAACTACATCGACAACATTTTAATTGAAAATTTATATTTTTTTTTGCAATCAAAAATAATGACAGTAATTTTTTTTTATGGAAATAGTAATAAAATTGAAGCTAAATGTTAAATCAAATTTAAATAAATTTTAAAGAAAGAATGTCAGTTCTAGTTCAGTTCTAGTTCAGTTCTAGTTCAGTTCTAGTTCAGTTCTAGTTCAGTTCTAGTTCAGTTCTAGTTCAGTTCTAGTTCAGTTCTAGTTCAGTTCTAGTTCAGTTCTAGTTCAGTTCTAGTTCAGTTCTAGTTCAGTTCTAGTTCAGTTCTAGTTCAGTTCTAGTTCAGTTCTAGTTCAGTTCTAGTTCAGTTCTAGTTCAGTTCTAGTTCAGTTCTAGTTCAGTTCTAGTTCAGTTCTAGTTCAGTTCTAGTTCAGTTCTAGTTCAGTTCTAGTTCAGTTCTAGTTCAGTTCTAGTTCAGTTCTAGTTCAGTTCTAGTTCAGTTCTAGTTCAGTTCTAGTTCAGTTCTAGTTCAGTTCTAGTTCAGTTCTAGTTCAGTTCTAGTTCAATTCTAGTTCAGTTCTAGTTCAGTTCTAGTTCAGTTCTAGTTCAGTTCTAGTTCAGTTCTAGTTCAGTTCTAGTTCAGTTCTAGTTCAGTTCTAGTTCTAGTTCAGTTCTAGTTCTAGTTCAGTTCTAGTTCAGTTCTAGTTCAGTTCTAGTTCAGTTCTAGTTCAGTTCTAGTTCAGTTCTAGTTCAGTTCTAGTTCAGTTCTAGTTATCTCAATAATTAAATCTTACCATAAAAATAACAGTTTTTTAAATGGTAAGTCTATTTGTGGTTTGTGATTTTTATACCTTTTTTATTTAAGCCTTAACAAATAGTCTACATTTAGGCTTAAGATAAATAAGAAAATCATGGCGTATATATTTTCGTTCTGTATTTCATTCGAGTTTAAACAAATGACATTGGCATTGTTTTTTTTGCGTGTTGCTCATATAAAAGTATTTTCAATTTCCAAAACCAATTTTTTATCGCTCGTTTTTGTTTTTTCTCCTATAATTACTCTATAAAGTGCTGCTTAACAACAGCAAAAAAAATGAAAATCCTACAAGCCTCGACAGATGATAATAAATGGTAGAAAATTCTTTTTCCTTGCAATAACTTTTGTGGTAGAGTATATTTTTTCATCTACACTTTATATTTTTCTTTGTTATTTGGCGGCTTTTCCTTTTTTGTGGGCTCTGTTGAATTTCTCTGTTCCGTATTTTTTTTTCTGTAATCTCCCTCACAACATCGTTACACTACTTTTAGCTTTGACATTTCATATGTTTGAGTGTGTATGTAAGTTCTTTTTATCATTATATAAAGCCTCATTTTTCACACTTATAACTATCTACTGTTTCTTCTCCTTCCTTCCCAGCTGCGAAAAGAAAAAAATGTTAAGAAAAAGGGCAAACAGCAAATAGAGTACGGTGGCTCTTACAATGGCATTCAAGTAAGTATGAGTGTGTAAATTTTGTTATTTTTTTCCTTCACTTCTTTTTTGTTTGTATGAAGCGCCTAAAAGTATGTCACGCTTTTGCACATATTCACTACTTCCTTACAACACTTGCAAAGACACAATAGCAAACATTCGCACACTTTCAAAACTAGAACTTTATGTTTAAATAATTTTGTTGGTTTAAAAACGGAAATTGTTGTTGGTGGCTTTAAATAATTTAATAATATAAATTGCGAAATGAAAGTGTTTTTTACCCTCCGGTATCTGTTTCTGTACTTTGGGTTGGGAAACTGTTATTAAAATTATAGAAAATTGAGAAATAAATGAGTTCAGCAGACAAAATTTGGGAGGCTGCTTAGAAAAAGCAGGTCATATGAAATTTTTGGAAAGTAATATTTAAATTTATTTTTTGTCTTTATGTTAATACAGACTAAAGATATGTTGGGATTTTGAGTTCAAAATGCCAGCAGTTTCGAAGAAAAAAATAAAATATTATTAAAATCTTCTTGTAAGTTATATAAACAATATTACTTTATTTTGACGGTTAATGCATAATTTAGTACAGATTTAAGAGTATAAGGAAGAATAGTAGTAATATTCGAGAAATAGAACTGAACTAGAACTGAACTAGAACTGAACTAGAACTGAACTAGAACTGAACTAGAACTGAACTAGAACTGAACTAGAACTGAACTAGAACTGAACTAGAACTGAACTAGAACTGAACTAGAACTGAACTAGAACTGAACTAGAACTGAACTAGAACTGAACTAGAACTGAACTAGAACTGAACTAGAACTGAACTAGAACTGAACTAGAACTGAACTAGAACTGAACTAGAACTGAACTAGAACTGAACTAGAACTGAACTAGAACTGAACTAGAACTGAACTGAACTGAACTAGAACTGAACTAGAACTGAACTAGAACTTAACTAGAACTGAACTAGAACTGAACTAGAACTGAACTAGAACTGAACTAGAACTGAACTAGAACTGAACTAGAACTGAACTAGAACTGAACTAGAACTGAACTAGAACTGAACTAGAACTGAACTAGAACTGAACTAGAACTGAACTAGAACTGAACTAGAA
This sequence comes from Calliphora vicina, assembly GCF_958450345.1. Classification (NCBI taxonomy): domain Eukaryota; kingdom Metazoa; phylum Arthropoda; class Insecta; order Diptera; family Calliphoridae; genus Calliphora; species Calliphora vicina. The sequence goes on from NC_088781.1 coordinate 136,595,476, forward strand.
CTGAACTAGAACTGAACTAGAACTGAACTAGAACTGAACTAGAACTGAACTGAACTAGAACTGAACTAGAACTGAACTAGAACTGAACTAGAACTGAACTAGAACTGAACTAGAACTGAACTAGAACTGAACTAGAACTGAACTAGAACTGAACTAGAACTGAACTAGAACTGAACTAGAACTGAACTAGAACTGAACTAGAACTGAACTAGAACTGAACTAGAACTGAACTAGAACTGAACTAGAACTGAACTAGAACTGAACTAGAACTGAACTAGAACTGAACTAGAACTGAACTAGAACTGAACTAGAACTGAACTAGAACTGAACTAGAACTGAACTAGAACTGAACTAGAACTGAACTAGAACTGAACTAGAACTGAACTAGAACTGAACTAGAACTGAACTAGAACTGAACTAGAACTGAACTAGAACTGAACTAGAACTGAACTAGAACTGAACTAGAACTGAACTAGAACTGAACTAGAACTGAACTAGAACTGAACTAGAACTGAACTAGCACTGAACTAGAACTGAACTAGAACTGAACTAGAACTGAATTAGAACTGAACTAGAACTGAACTAAAACTGAACTAGAACTGAGCTAGAACTGAACTAGAACTGAACTAGAACTGAACTAGAACTGAACTAGAACTGAACTAGAACTGAACTAGAACTGAACTAGAACTGAACTAGAACTGAATTAGAACTGAACTAGAACTGAACTAGAACTGAACTAGAACTGAACTAGAACTGAACTAGAACTGAACTAGAACTGAACTAGAACTGAACTAGAACTGAACTAGAACTGAACTAGAACTGAACTAGAACTGAACTAGAACTGAACTAGAACTGAACTAGAACTGAACTAGAACTGAACTAGAACTGAACTAGACCTGCTGTTTTTGTTTAATTTGTTTGCTTTATTATACTTTTCTTTATTTTATAATTTCATTTAATTTCTGTTTAGTTATAAAATTGCTTTGGCTACTCATTTTAATGTTCAAAAAAATATTGTTTGCCTACAAAGATATAATACAATTGCTCATGAAAATACAAAGAAAATTAAAATTACATTCATTTCTATGACTCTTTATTTAAACTTTTCTTTAACAATTTCAAATATTTTCGCTTTGTTTATTCCACATATTATTTGGTGGCTGTTACTGTTGTTTTTGTTAATGCTTCTGTTTACTGAAAATATGCAAATGGTTTTGTTCATTTATTTCATAAATAATTTAAAGCCGGAAATGAAAGAGCATTACAAGCCATTGCTTTAACAAACGGAAATTATAATTACCAAACAGTTAAAACGGAGAAGCCAAAAAATATAAATATAAATGTTGCTTAAAATAGAGTTAGCAACTTAGGAAATGTTGAAAATTTAAAAAAAATATATTTTTTCAATTTTTAAAGCTAAACTTTTTTATTGTATTGTATTATGTTAACATTTGATTTTAATTGAATTTTTAATTTGATTTTTTTATATAAAATAGAATTTTGTTGTAAATTTATAATTTAATTTTTATATTTGAGCCATAAAAATAACAAAATAAATTTCAATTTTATGGACTCATAAAACTATAGAAAAAAATAAACACCATAACAAAATCAACCAAAAACAAATTGAGTTTATTCATACATTTTACAACGTATTTGTTTTTAAACAATAAAATCCATATGCTGTTGAGACAAAAAAAAAAATATCCCAAAAAAATCTCGTTAAAATAAAGGATTTAATGTTAAAAGAGCACAAATGTGTAGTATCTCAGCTAAACCTAAAAAAATCAATTCAAAATGTGATAATCAGACACAGAGCAGTATACACAGTAAATAGTTTCCTATTGGAGTTGAAACAACAAAAAAAAACTTTGTTTTTTTTTAGCTTTTTTTTTAACATTTATAACTTTGTGTTTAATGACCAGTTGTAAAATGCAGTTTTAACGACCTTATTTTTGTTGCTGTCTTTCTACAGTTAGAGTTTTTAATACAATTTATATGCGTTTCGTTGATTTTATATTGATCCCCTGTGAGCTGTCAATATTTAAAAGGGTCAAATGGATCAAATACTGTTGATGTTGTTGCTATTGTGGGCTTAAGTGTGCAATGTTTGCAGTTTAATTTAGAAAAATAAAAGAGTTAAATTTTATGTTTTGTAAAGGAATGGGGAATTTACTATGACTTTTAACTAGTTAAATTTAGATGTAATCATGTAAGGGCAATAATAAACAAATTTTGTTATTAAATGGAAGAAAATTCAATTTAGTTAGTTGGGTTTAAGGAAGTTATGTTGATGCAAATGCGTTAAGTTTAGAAGCTATAAAACTATATTCTGTAGAAAACAGGGCATAAGGAAATGAGTTTAACTGAGAGTCCTCAATAATTTTTAGTGATATTTTTACTATTGACAGGGTCCTCTAGACAGAACTCTATCTACTGTAGACAGAACTCTGTCTACTGTAGACAGAACTCTGTCTACTCTAGACAGAAGTCTGTCTACTCTAGACAGAAGTCTGTCTACTCTAGACAGAAGCCTACCGTAGACAGAAGTCTGTCTACTCTAGACAGAAGTCTGTCTACTCTAGACAGAAGTCTGTCTACTCTAGACAGAACTCTGTCTACGCTAGACTTCTGTCTAGAGTAGACAGACTTCTGTCTACGGTAGGCTTCTGTCTAGAGTAGACAGACTTCTGTCTTGAGTAGACAGACTTCTGTCTAGAGTAGACAGACTTCTGTCTTGAGTAGACAGACTTCTGTCTAGAGTAGACAGACTTCTGTCTAGAGTAGACAGACTTCTGTCTAGAGTAGACAGACTTATGTCTAGAGTAGACAGACTTATGTCTAGAGTAGACAGACTTCTGTCTAGAGTAGACAGACTTATGTCTAGAGTAGACAGACTTATGTCTAGAGTAGACAGACTTATGTCTAGAGTAGACAGACTTCTGTCTAGAGTAGACAGACTTCTGTCTAGAGTAGACAGACTTCTGTCTAGAGTAGACAGACTTCTGTCTAGAGTAGACAGACTTCTGTCTAGAGTAGACAGACTTCTGTCTAGAGTAGACAGACTTCTGTCTAGAGTAGACAGACTTCTGTCTAGAGTAGACAGACTTCTGTCTAGAGTAGACAGACTTCTGTCTATAGTAGACAGACTTCTGTCTAGAGTAGACAGACTTCTGTCTAGAGTAGACAGACTTCTGTCTAGAGTAGACAGACTTCTGTCTAGAGTAGACAGACTTCTGTCTAGAGTAGACAGACTTCTGTCTAGAGTAGACAGACTTCTGTCTAGAGTAGACAGACTTCTGTCTAGAGTAGACAGACTTCTGTCTAGAGTAGACAGACTTCTGTCTATAGTAGACAGACTTCTGTCTAGAGTAGACAGACTTCTGTCTATAGTAGACAGACTTCTGTCTAGAGTAGACAGACTTCTGTCTAGAGTAGACAGACTTCTGTCTAGAGTAGACAGACTTCTGTCTAGAGTAGACAGACTTCTGTCTAGAGTAGACAGACTTCTGTCTAGAGTAGACAGACTTCTGTCTAGAGTAGACAGACTTCTGTCTAGAGTAGACAGACTTCTGTCTAGAGTAGACAGACTTCTGTCTAGAGTAGACAGACTTCTGTCTAGAGTAGACAGACTTCTGTCTAGAGTAGACAGACTTCTGTCTAGAGTAGACAGACTTCTGTCTAGATTAGACAGACTTCTGTCTAGAGTAGACAGACTTCTGTCTAGATTAGACAGACTTCTGTCTAGATTAGACAGACTTCTGTCTAGAGTAGACAGACTTCTGTCTAGAGTAGACAGACTTCTGTCTAGAGTAGACAGACTTCTGTCTATAGTAGACAGACTTCTGTCTAGAGTAGACAGACTTCTGTCTAGAGTAGACAGACTTCTGTCTAGAGTAGACAGACTTCTGTCTAGAGTAGACAGACTTCTGTCTAGAGTAGACAGACTTCTGTCTAGAGTAGACAGACTTCTGTCTAGAGTAGACAGACTTCTGTCTAGAGTAGACAGACTTCTGTCTAGAGTAGACAGACTTCTGTCTAGAGTAGACAGACTTCTGTCTAGAGTAGACAGACTTCTGTCTAGAGTAGACAGACTTCTGTCTAGAGTAGACAGACTTCTGTCTAGAGTAGACAGACTTCTGTCTAGCGTAGCCAGAAATCTGTCTAGCGTAGACAGAGTTCTGTCTAGCGTAGACAGAGTTCTGTCTAGTGTAGACAGAGTTCTGGCTAGTGTAGACAGAGTTCTGTCTAGTGTAGACAGAGTTCTGTCTAGCGTAGACAGAGTTCTGTCTAGCGTAGTCAGAGTTCGGTCTAGAGTAGACAGACTTCTGTCTACGGTAGGCTTCTGTCTAGAGTAGACAGACTTCTATCTAGAGTAGACAGACTACTCTAGACAGAAGCCTGTCTACTCTAGACAGAAGCCTAGCGTAGACAGAAGTCTGTCTACTCTAGACAGAACTCTGTCTACGCTAGACAGAACTCTGTCTACGCTAGACAGAACTCTGTCTACGCTAGATAGAACTCTGTCTATGCTAGACAGATCTCTGGCTACGCTAGACAGATCTCTGGCTACGCTAGACAGATCTCTGGCTACGCTAGACAGATCTCTGCCTAGAGTTCTGTCTACTCTAGAGAGAACTCTGTCTACTCTAGAGAGAACTCTAACTACTCTAGACTGAACTCTTTCTACTCTAGAGAGAACTTTGTTTGGATTTTTTTGTGGTTTCTATTTCATTCATTAAATTACCTTTAAAAAATGTTCATCAATCATTTGATAAATACACATACATATGTATATCTTTGAAAATAAATGATGTTAAATAAGTAAGCTGTCACATTAAAATATTATCATATTTCATTCATTCAAGAGTTACTTTCCCTCAAGGACATTATTTTTTTGTTATGAAATTCATACATTTCTTATAAATGACTGTTGAAAAGAAATCTAAAGAGCTTTTTGAAAAAAAATAGATTTTTGAAATATAAAAAAGGCGAGAGAGTGTGTCTGCTAAGCTTTTGAATGCTTTGTAATACGTGTTTAGCATATTGTTTTGAAGTGAATCCTTTTCTTTTAGCCTTTTGTTTTGTCCTGTTAATAACATAGAAGAGATAAGAACAAAAAAAATGAAGGAATGAATGACATAAAAAACGATAAAGTTTCTTAAAGTTAAGCAGTCATCATCATACTTATATAAACAAACACACATGTATACGTTAAATTATGATGTATGTGAGAGTATTATGCATATGTGTGTGTATCTGTGAAAAGGTCATAAAGTATTTGTGTAAAGGACAGGATATCTGTTTCAGAAATCTTAGGGTTTTTATAAATATTATTGATAAATCCTTTTTTTTATGATTTTCTCTTTTTCTTATCACATATATTTGTAGCCAGGGGTTGTAGAAAGTAGCAGTATGCTTTTAATAATCATAAATTTAATTTAATTGTTGGACTATAAATTTTAAAATGAACTTTATTTAGTTATTTTATTATCATCATATAAATTGAATGATTTTTATTTGCAAAATGCCAAAAACATTACAATTTTATTGTTATAAATATGTTGCTTAAGGATAATTCAAGATTATTGTTATAAAAAGTAAGTTATTTAGATTTTTATTATTGTATAAAAAGTAGGTGATGGCTATTTGAGTACATAAGCTTATTTAAGGCACATTTTATAATTTAAATACGTTAATAGTTTATGTGAAAGATCTTTAAGGAAATGTGTAAAATTATAGTCAGTTGTTCAGCGATTTATCGAAGAGTATTCCTATAAAATTACAAAAAAAAAATAAGTCTGTCTTCTCTAGACAGAAGTTTGTCTATTCTAGACAGAAGTCTGTCTATTCTAGAGTGAAGTCTGTCTACTCTGTACAGCACTCTATCTAATCTAGACAGAACTATTTCTAATCTAGACAGAAGTCTGTCTATTCTAGACAGAAGTCTGTCTATTCTAGAGAGAAGTCTGTCTACTCTAGAACTCTGTCTCCTCTAGACAGAAGTCTGTCTACTCTAGACAGAAGTCTGTATACTCTGTATATCTCTATCTACTCTGGACAGAATTCAGTCTAATCTAGACAGAATTCAGTCTACTCTAGACAGAAGTCTGTCTACTCTAGACAGAACTCTGTCTAATGTAGACAGAAGTCCTTCTAATCAAGACAGAACTCTGTCTAATCTAGACAGAACTCTGTCTAATCTAGACAGAACTCTGTCTAATCTAGACAGAACTCTGTCTAATCTAGACAGAACTCTGTCTAATCTAGACAGAACTCTTTGTAATCTAGACAGAACTCTGTCTAATCTAGACAGAACTCTTTGTAATCTAGACAGAACTCTGTCTAATCTAGACAGAACTTTGTCTAATCAAGACAGAATTCTGTCTACTCTAGACAGTTGCTCTGTCTACTCTAGAGAGTTGCTCTGTCTACTCTAGAGAGTTGCTCTGTCTACTCTAGACAGTTGCTCTGTCTACTCTAGAGAGTTGCTCTGTCTACTCTAGAGAGTTGCTCTGTCTACTCTAGAGAGTTGCTCTGTCTACTCTAGACAGTTGCTCTGTCTACTCTAGACAGTTGCTCTGTCTACTCTAGACAGTTGCTCTGTCTACTCTAGACAGTTGCTCTGTCTACTCTAGACAGTTGCTCTGTCTACTCTAGACAGTTGCTCTGTCTTCTCTAGACAGTTGCTCTGTCTACTCTAGACAGTTGCTCTGTCTACTCTAGACAGTTGTTCTGTCTACTCTAGACAGTTGCTCTGTCTACTCAGAGAGTGCTCTGTCTACCCTCTACACAGTTTCTTTGAGTCTACTCTAGACAGTCTACTCTAGATGGTGCCTCGGTCTGCCATATGATATTTCAAACCATTGCTGGGAAGTTTATATAAAAAATATTTCCATTTATCTTTCTTGAACCCTCACATTTTAAGTGACCTGTCCATTTAAATTTTATATTTATTGATGAAATCCTTGCCATAATTAAAAATGCATTTCAACAACCTTGTTGCAGCATTATTACCATACAATACAGTTTAATTCCTTAACAACGGAAAAGAAAGAATACATAGAATTAAACATGGATGGGGTTTGTAATGAAGAATATTTACATTTTAAATTTACTTCATTGCATTAAAGAATAAAGAAGATGGGTAAATGAAGGATTTTTTAGGAAAAGTATGAGGGAATTTAAAGAAAGTTTCATAATACAGAAAGTTCATAGTCAGGTGATTGAAAATATTGTTTTAATTTTATATACTGATAAAAACAGGGTTAATTAATATGAGTAATAACATATCGTCGTGCGGAAAGGAATTGGTGCATTTTAAGCCAAAATACTGCTCATTATCAGTTTATTCTGGATCTCATAAGCTTAATTCATATCATTTATTGGTTCGTTTATTAAAAAAATCCAGAATCTACTTCCATTTTTGTTGATTTTCACTTTACTTAGAAACACAAAAGCTTAATTCATTATATTTTTAGGTTCATGAGCAGCTCCCTTAATATTACAATATAATGTCAATGTTATGCAAAAGTCTTATGAAAACAACTATGACCGTTTTAAATTCCATAAAGTTTACTCACATCCTTCTTGATCTGTATGAAAAACAATATACACATTAATATTGTACGGCCTTTTAACACAAAACCTCTCTCTGTAATTAATTATTAATTTGTAGTCCTATATCTGCAATTTTCTCCCCTTACGTTTGGTGTGGTTTATAAAACATTAATAACCAGCAAGAAGGAGGCTCTGGAATCTTCTATATTAACATGCCAGCACTTTGTAAAGTAAGGCTAGTAGATAGGCAAACCAAAAAAGAGTATTCTTTCAAGGAAGTTATAGTTTACCGCACACACACAAACTCAGAAACTTCCATAGAGGAGAAAGTGCGTTTTTAAACATATTTGTAAATGTATGTAAAAGGCTACTTGGTTTGAATACCTACCAACATTGCAACCAGCAACAGCACGCAAATGCAATAGCAACAAGAATATTTAACATTGTTATAGTAACAACAACGGCAACAACTACAACTGTGGTTTAATTAAATTCACGCACTTATCTTCCAAAAAAAAGAGAAAAACTCATACACTTGCAATTAAGTACTCTCTACCTTCCTTAAACAAACATATTTACTCACATACATCACAACTATACTCTCTTAGGACGGGTAATGTATGGCCTTAAAGTGGCTTTAATATTATGGAGTGCGTAAGCAAGAGTATGAAAGAGATGGAGACTTATAAGGACTGAGATCAAGTTATAAAGTTATAAAGCTATAAAGTTATAAAGTTATAAAGTTATAAAGTTATAAAGTTATAAAGTTATAAAGTTATAAAGTTATAAAGTTATAAAGTTATAAAGTTATAAAGTTATAAAGTTATAAAGTTATAAAGTTATAAAGTTATAAAGTTATAAAGTTATAAAGTTATAAAGTTATAAAGTTATAAAGTTATAAAGTTATAAAGTTATAAAGTTATAAAGTTATAAAGTTATAAAGTTATAAAGTTATAAAGTTATAAAGTTATAAAGTTATAAAGTTATAAAGTTATAAAGTTATAAAGTTATAAAGTTATAAAGTTATAAAGTTATAAAGTTATAAAGTTATAAAGTTATAAAGTTATAAAGTTATAAAGTTATAAAGTTATAAAGTTATAAAGTTATAAAGTTATAAAGTTATAAAGTTATAAAGTTATAAAGTTATAAAGTTATAAAGTTATAAAGTTATAAAGTTATAAAGTTATAAAGTTATAAAGTTATAAAGTTATAAAGTTATAAAGTTATAAAGTTATAAAGTTATAAAGTTATAAAGTTATAAAGTTATAAAGTTATAAAGTTATAAAGTTATAAAGTTATAAAGTTATAAAGTTATAAAGTTATAAAGTTATAAAGTTATAAAGTTATAAAGTTATAAAGTTATAAAGTTATAAAGTTATAAAGTTATAAAGTTATAAAGTTATAAAGTTATAAAGTTATAAAGTTATAAAGTTATAAAGTTATAAAGTTATAAAGTTATAAAGTTATAAAGTTATAAAGTTATAAAGTTATAAAGTTATAAAGTTATAAAGTTATAAAGTTATAAAGTTATAAAGTTATAAAGTTATAAAGTTATAAAGTTATAAAGTTATAAAGTTATAAAGTTATAAAGTTATAAAGTTATAAAGTTATAAAGTTATAAAGTTATAAAGTTATAAAGTTATAAAGTTATAAAGTTATAAAGTTATAAAGTTATAAAGTTATAAAGTTATAAAGTTATAAAGTTATAAAGTTATAAAGTTATAAAGTTATAAAGTTATAAAGTTATAAAGTTATAAAGTTATAAAGTTATAAAGTTATAAAGTTATAAAGTTATAAAGTTATAAAGTTATAAAGTTATAAAGTTATAAAGTTACAAAGTTATAAAGTTATAAAGTTATAAAGTTATAAAGTTATAAAGTTATAAAGTTATAAAGTTATAAAGTTATAAAGTTATAAAGTTATAAAGTTATAAAGTTATAAAGTTATAAAGTTATAAAGTTATAAAGTTATAAAGTTATAAAGTTATAAAGTTATAAAGTTATAAAGTTATAAAGTTATAAAGTTATAAAGTTATAAAGTTATAAAGTTATAAAGTTATAAAGTTATAAAGTTATAAAGTTATAAAGTTATAAAGTTATAAAGTTATAAAGTTATAAAGTTATAAAGTTATAAAGTTATAAAGTTATAAAGTTATAAAGTTATAAAGTTATAAAGTTATAAAGTTATAAAGTTATAAAGTTATAAAGTTATAAAGTTATAAAGTTATAAAGTTATAAAGTTATAAAGTTATAAAGTTATAAAGTTATAAAGTTATAAAGTTATAAAGTTATAAAGTTATAAAGTTATAAAGTTATAAAGTTATAAAGTTATAAAGTTATAAAGTTATAAAGTTATAAAGTTATAAAGTTATAAAGTTATAAAGTTATAAAGTTATAAAGTTATAAAGTTATAAAGTTATAAAGTTATAAAGTTATAAAGTTATAAAGTTATAAAGTTATAAAGTTATAAAGTTATAAAGTTATAAAGTTATAAAGTTATAAAGTTATAAAGTTATAAAGTTATAAAGTTATAAAGTTATAAAGTTATAAAGTTATAAAGTTATAAAGTTATAAAGTTATAAAGTTATAAAGTTATAAAGTTATAAAGTTATAAAGTTATAACTTTATAAAGTTATAAAGTTATAAAGTTATAAAGTTATAAAGTTATAAAGTTATAAAGTTATAAAGTTATAAAGTTATAAAGTTATAAAGTTATAAAGTTATAAAGTTATAAAGTTATAAAGTTATAAAGTTATAAAGTTATAAAGTTATAAAGTTATAAAGTTATAAAGTTATAAAGTTATAAAGTTATAAAGTTATAAAGTTATAAAGTTATAAAGTTATAAAGTTATAAAGTTATAAAGTTATAAAGTTATAAAGTTATAAAGTTATAAAGTTATAAAGTTATAAAGTTATAAAGTTATAAAGTTATAAAGTTATAAAGTTATAAAGTTATAAAGTTATAAAGTTATAAAGTTATAAAGTTATAAAGTTATAAAGTTATAAAGTTATAAAGTTATAAAGTTATAAAGTTATAAAGTTATAAAGTTATAAAGTTATAAAGTTATAAAGTTATAAAGTTATAAAGTTATAAAGTTATAAAGTTATAAAGTTATAAAGTTATAAAGTTATAAAGTTATAAAGTTATAAAGTTATAAAGTTATAAAGTTATAAAGTTACAAAGTTATAAAGTTATAAAGTTATAAAGTTATAAAGTTATAAAGTTATAAAGTTATAAAGTTATAAAGTTATAAAGTTATAAAGTTATAAAGTTATAAAGTTATAAAGTTATAAAGTTATAAAGTTATAAAGTTATAAAGTTATAAAGTTATAAAGTTATAAAGTTATAAAGTTATAAAGTTATAAAGTTATAAAGTTATAAAGTTATAAAGTTATAAAGTTATAAAGTTATAAAGTTATAAAGTTATAAAGTTATAAAGTTATAAAGTTATAAAGTTATAAAGTTATAAAGTTATAAAGTTATAAAGTTATAAAGTTACAAAGCTATAAAGTTATAAAGTTATAAAGTTATAAAGTTATAAAGTTATAAAGTTATAAAGTTATAAAGTTATAAAGTTATAAAGTTATAAAGTTATAAAGTTATAAAGTTATAAAGTTATAAAGTTATAAAGTTATAAAGTTATAAAGTTATAAAGTTATAAAGTTATAAAGTTATAAAGTTATAAAGTTATAAAGTTATAAAGTTATAAAGTTATAAAGTTATAAAGTTATAAAGTTATAAAGTTATAAAGTTACAAAGTTATAAAGTTATAAAGTTATAAAGTTATAAAGTTATAAAGTTACAAAGTTATAAAGTTATAAAGTTATAAAGTTATAAAGTTATAAAGTTATAAAGTTATAAAGTTATAAAGTTATAAAGTTATAAAGTTATAAAGTTATAAAGTTATAAAGTTATAAAGTTATAAAGTTATAAAGTTATAAAGTTATAAAGTTATAAAGTTATAAAGTTATAAAGTTATAAAGTTATAAAGTTATAAAGTTATAAAGTTATAAAGTTATAAAGTTATAAAGTTATAAAGTTATAAAGTTATAAAGTTATAAAGTTATAAAGTTATAAAGTTATAAAGTTATAAAGTTATAAAGTTATAAAGTTATAAAGTTATAAAGTTATAAAGTTATAAAGTTATAAAGTTATAAAGTTATAAAGTTATAAAGTTATAAAGTTATAAAGTTATAAAGTTATAAAGTTATAAAGTTATAAAGTTATAAAGTTATAAAGTTATAAAGTTATAAAGTTATAAAGTTATAAAGTTATAAAGTTATAAAGTTATAAAGTTATAAAGTTATAAAGTTACAAAGTTATAAAGTTACTTTTTTATGTAGACTGTTGCTCTGGCCACCATAGACAGTTGTTCTGTCTAGTCTAGGTGTTTGCTCCGTTTACTCCGGACTGTTACTTGGTCTACTCTAATAGTTTTTTATGTGTACTCTACACTGTTGCTCTGTTAACTGTAGAAAGTCGCTCTGTTTACATTTTATAGTTGCTCTGGCCACCGTGGACAGATATTTAATTATATTTGTATTCAGTCTTTCTTTAGTAATTGATCTAGTTAAAAAGCTATTTCAAAGCTAAATGATTTCATTTAATTTTTCGATTTCGAATAATTTTAAAAATGTTGCACAACACAACGTATGATTAATATTAATTATACAGTATATATGAAAAATTGCATATATTTTCTAAATTTTCATTAAAACGACAAATTTTTTTTTAAATTTTCAAAGCCAAATCCTGAATTGAACTGCTATCAGTCCTTCTATTCTGTTTCCACTCTTAATATTTCATTAAGAACTTGCACCATTTGTGAACTTGTGTGTGAAACAGTAAAAACAAGTTTTCATATTTTTCTTATTTTATTTTATATTTGCAATAAATTATTACATGAATACATGAGTAAGTTTGAGAGTATGTATCTACATACATATATAACAAATATCACCAACACAAATACCCAGGATTCAGAGTAATAGTAAACTCTGGAATTTGTTTTTTTTTTGGGCTAAAAAGGATACGTTTGCATATTCATATTCATATACATCCATACGCAATTTTACATGTTACAACCTTTCGTGTTCAGTTTTTGGAACTCTTAACGTTTACTTTACATTTGGTTCTCGCTTTTATTTGTGTTGGCTGTCATTGTTGTTGTTTGCCAGTTTGCATTTTACTTGAACATGAAGTTTTGTCGGTTATTCCCTTAGATACAGCAAAATATACACGTGTGTGTTGGGGGGCTTGATATAAATTTTCAGAGCCCAGAGATGAACCTTTAGTTATCTGCTGAAGAATGTTTGTGTGTGTTGGCGTGTTTAAGCAAAGGAGTGGAGTATATTTAAATTGTGTTGAAATTGCTGAAATGAATTATGGGCCAACAATTGTAACTGCCACAAGTTTGTTCTTGTCTTACTTGTTTTTACCCAGAGGTTTGGAAAAGATACTCTACAGCAAATAGTACATGCAGGTGAAACTAACTAAAAAGTAGCTTGTATTTAAATACAAAATGTGGCTGTAAAATAGTTAAGAAAGAAGAGCAACTATAGGTCTCCTTATGAGTATGAGCAAATAAAATATTTTTATTTATCTTTTGATACTTTTTACCAAAGTAAAATTGTATTTGTTTTCATTACTTTTTTGGTAGCCCAATTTGTTGTTTGCAATTTGTTCTATCAAAAAATATTACTTTTTTAAGTTCAAATATGAAACAATTTAAAAGAGTTGTTGATTCTTTCATAAAAAACATATTTTTTTTTACCTGAAATGCAGATTAATACTTTTCATTTGAAAAAAATTTAGATGTTGCTTCAAATCAGCAACAATTTCTACAAAAGATGATATTTTCTATTGAAAATGTTGCGAAACATTAGCAACAAGTTTTGTAGATAATGTTGCCAGACATAAGCGACAGTTTTTGTTGCTCCACAATTTCTGTACAAAATGTTGTTTCACAGTCGCAACAATTTCTATAGAAAATGTTGCTTCACAGTCGCAATAATTTCTATAAAAAATGTTGCTTCACAGTCTCAACAATTTCTATACAAAATGTTGCTTCACACTCGCAGCAATTTCTATAGAAAATGTTGCTTCACACTCGCAACAATTTCTATAGAAAATGTTGCTTCACACTCGCAACAATTTCTATAGAAAATGTTGCTTCACAGTCGCAACAATTTCTATAGAAAATGTTGCTTCACAGTCGCAATAATTTCTATAGAAAATGTTGCTTCACAATCTCAACAATTTCTATAGAAAAAGTTGCTTCACAATCGCAACAATTTCTATAGAAAATGTTGCTTCACAGTCGCAATAATTTCAATAGAAAATGTTGCATCACAGTCGCAACAATTTCTATAGAAAATGTTGCATCACAGTCGCAACGATTTCTATAGAAAATGTTGCATCACAGTCGCAACAATTTCTATAGAAAATATTGCATCACAGTCGCAACAATTTCTATAGAAAATATTGCATCACAGTCGCAACAATTTCTATAGAAAATGTTGCATCACAGTCGCAACAATTTCTATAGAAAATGTTGCATCACAGTCGCAACAATTTCTATAGAAAATGTTGCTTCACAATCCCAACAATTTCTAAAGAAAATGTTGCTTCACAATCCCAACAATTTCTAAAGAAAATGTTGCATCACAGTCGCAACAATTTCTATAGAAAATGTTGCATCACAGTCGCAACAATTTCTATAGAAAATGTTGCATCACAGTCGCAGCAATTTCTATAGAAAATGTTGCTTCGCAGTCGCAACAATTTCTATATAAAATGTTGCTTCACAGTCGCAACAATTTCTATAGAAAATGTTGCTTCACAGTCGCAACAATTTCTATAGAAAATGTTGCTTCACAGTCGCAACAATTTCTATAGAAAATGTTGCTTCACAGTCGCAACAATTTCTATAGAAAATGTTGCTTCACAGTCGCAACAATTTCTATTGAAAATGTTGCTTCACAGTCGCAACAATTTCTATTGAAAATGTTGCTTCACAGTCGCAACAATTTCTATAGAAAATGTTGCTTCACAGTCGCAACAATTTCTATAGAAAATGTTGCTTCACAGTCGCAATAATTTCTATAGAAAATGTTGCTTCACAGTCGCAATAATTTCTATAGAAAATGTTGCTTCACAGTCGCAATAATTTCTATAGAAAATGTTGCTTCACAGTCGCAACAATTTCTATAGAAAACGTTGCTTCACAGTCGCAACAATTTCTATAGAAAATGTTGCTTCACAGTCGCAACTATTTCTATAGAAAATGTTGCTTCACAGTCGCAACTATTTCTATAGAAAATGTTGCTTCACAGTCGCAACTATTTCTATAGAAAATGTTGCTTCACAGTCGTAACAACTTCTATAGAAAATGATGCTTCACAATCGCAACAATTTCTATAGAAAATGATGCTTCACAGTCGCAACAATTTCTATAGAAAATGATGCTTCACAGTCGCAACAATTTCTATAGAAAATGTTGCTTCACATTGGCAACAATTTCTATAGAAAATGTTGCTTCACAGTCGCAACAATTTCTATAGAAAACATGTTGCACATGAATTCTTCATAAAATGATGTTGATCATTCGCAACAAGTTCTACAGAAAATGTTGCAGAACATTCACAACAATTTAAGTTTAATTTAATGGCCAATTTGGTACCATTTTAATTGTGAAAGAAAAAATGTTCAAAAAAATATTGATTATTTTTCCTAAACTTACAGTAATACGTCCTCTGTAACCAAATTTTATGCAAATGACAAGAAAAATAGAAAATAAAACTCCCTTAAAAAAACTAAAGACAGCATCGTTACAAGCTGATGACCAGCATGAAAACTAAAATTTACCTCCCTCCCCAAAACACTAAAAACATAGAAAATAAAAGTGAAAACAGCAGCAACAAACAACGACAGAAAAACTAAATCCCCCAAGGCCTCAACTGGCCTGGCCATTCAGATTAATGAGGCTTTTGACGAGACAAAAATCGAGCCAGCGTAAACATTGAAAAAATCATCATGACATTCTGTCAAGTGGCTTGTTGAGACTCACACACAGATCAGTTAAAGAAGACTATGGCTGTCTGTTGTATTTCATTATTAATGCAGGCTTAGTTTGATGCTTTTCAGCACTTTTTTTCTTTCATAGTTTTATTGTTACATAAAATATTTAAACAAGCGACCCCTATTTTAAATCAAATTTCCTTATGACCCTTTTGCTCTCTCTCTCTCGGCTGAAAGCACATTGGATGATGTTGTGATATTTAGATTTTATTCCAGCGACTCCCTTAAGAGATTAATTAATGATGTTGAAATTTTAAAATCAAAGCTTTTTTTGAGAAGGGTTTTCTTTTTGTATATTTTCTTTGGTCATATTATGTTTGTCACACAAAACTTGGCACATCATTAGCAACAATTTTTGTGTTAATGGTTGGCTGTTTCCTTCAGTTTCGTTACTTTTTCTTGCCGAGTGTAACAAATGACCACAGAGTTTAGTAATTTTCACTGAGGTCAACTGGGGATTAATTAACAAAGAAACTGAAATCTTATTTAGAACTTGGAATGAATAGAATTTCATTTCAAAGTAAAACATAAAAGGGTAAAAGTGATTTTTTTAGACTTTATTTTAGTCTTTATTAACGACATTTTTTGGGTTTATATTTAAAGTCTCATGAAGTTTGATTTTTAAAGAATAAATTTGATTAAACAGTAAGCAGCAGTTTCTAAAGAAAATATTGGGGATGCAAAGAGACAATTTATATAGAAATGGCTGCTTTATTGTTGCGACGGTGAAGCTACATTTTCTATAGAAATTGTTGCTACGGTGTTGCTTTACCGTTGCAACAATTTCTAAAGAAAATGTGGCTTTACCGTCGCAACAATTTCTATATAAATTGTTGCGAGGGTAAAGCAACATTTTCTATAGAAATTGTTGCGTTTTCTTTAAAAATTGTTGCGACGGTTAAGCAGCGTTTTCTATAGAAACTGTTGCGACGGTGAAGCAACATTTCCTATAGAAATTGTTGCGATGGTAAAGCAACATTTTCTATAGAAATTGTTGCGATGGTAAAGCAACATTTTCTATAGAAATTGTTGCGGCAGTGAAGCAACATTTTCTATAGAAATTGTTGCGGCAGTGAAGCAACATTTTCTATAGAAATTGTTGCGACAGTGAAGCAACATTTCCTACAGAAATTGTTGCGACGGTGAAGCAACATTTCCTACAGAAATTGTTGCGACAGTGAAGCAACATTTCCTACAGAAATTGTTGCGACGGTAAAGCAACATTTTCTATAGAAATTGTTGCGACATTGAAGCAACATTTTCTATAGAAATTGTTGCGATTGTGAAGCAACATTTCCTATGGAAATTGTTGCGACAGTGAAGCAACATTTGCTATGGTAATTGTTGCGACAGTGAAGCAACATTTGATATAGAAATTATTGCGACAAAGAACCAACATTTCCTATAGAAATTGTTGCGACAGTGAAGCAATATTCCCTATAGCAAGTGTGGCGACAGTGGAGCAACATTTCCTATAGAAATTGTTGCGACAGCGAAGCAACATTTCCTATAGAAATTGTTGCGACAGTGAAGCAACACTTCCTATAGAAATTGTTGCGACAGTGAAGCAACACTTCCTATAGAAATTGTTGCGACAGTGAAGCAACACTTCCTATAGAAATTGTTGCGACGGTGAAGCAACACTTCCTATAGAAATTGTTGCGACGGTGAAGCAACACTTCCTATAGAAATTGTTGCGACGGTGAAGCAACATTTTTTATAGAAATTGTTGCGACGGTGAAGCAACATTTTCTATAGAAATTGTTGCGACGGTGAAGCAACATTTTCTATAGAAATTGTTGCGACGGTGAAGCAACATTTTCTATAGAAATTGTTGCGACGGTGAAGCAACATTTTCTATAGAAATTGTTGCGACGGTGAAGCAACATTTTCTATAGAAATTGTTGCGACGGTGAAGCAACATTTTCTATAGAAATTGTTGCGATGTGAAGCAACATTTTCTATACAAATTGTTGCGATTGTGAAGCAACATTTTCTATACAAATTGTTGCGATTGTGAAGCAACATTTTCTATAGAAATTGTTGCGATTGTGAAGCAACATTTTCTATAGAAATTCTTGCGACTGTGAAGCAACATTTTCTATAGAAATTCTTGCGACTGTGAAGCAACATTTTCTATAGAAATTCTTGCGACTGTGAAGCAACATTTTCTATAGAAATTGTTGCGACTGTGAAGCAACATTTTCTATAGAAATTGTTGCGACCGTGAAGCAACATTTTCTATAGAAATTGTTGCGACCGTGAAGCAACGTTTTCTATAGAAATTGTTGCGACCGTGAAGCAACGTTTTCTATAGAAATTGCTGCGACCGAGAAGCAACATTTTCTATAGAAATTGCTGCGACCGAGAAGCAACATTTTCTATAGAAATTGTTGCGACCGTGAAGCAACATTTTCTATAGAAATTGTTGCGACCGTGAAGCAACATTTTCTATAGAAATTGTTGCGAACGTGAAGCAACATTTTCTATAGAAATTGTTGCGAACGTGAAGCAACATTTTCTATAGAAATTGTTGCGACCGTGAAGCAACATTTTCTATAGAAATTGTTGCGACCGTGAAGCAACATTTTCTATAGAAATTGTTGCGACCGTGAAGCAACATTTTCTATAGAAATTGTTGCGACCGTGAAGCAACATTTTCTATAGAAATTGTTGCGACCGTGAAGCAACATTTTCTATAGAAATTGTTGCGACTGTGAAGCAACATTTTCTATAGAAATTGTTGCGACTGTGAAGCAACATTTTCTATAGAAATTGTTGCGACTGTGAAGCAACATTTTCTATAGAAATTGTTGCGATTGTGAAGCAACATTTTCTATAGAAATTGTTGCGACTGTGAAGCAACATTTTCTATAGAAATTGTTGCGACTGTGAAGCAACATTTTCTGTAGAAATTGTTGAGACTGTGAAGCAACATTTTCTGTAGAAATTTTTGAGACTGTGAATCATTATTTTCCGTAGAAATTTTTACCAATATCCAGAAACATTTTCTGGAGTACTAGTTTCGAATGTTCAGCATAATTTTCTACATACATTTTTTTGATTGTTAAGCTAAATTTTTTATAGAATTTGCTGCAACTGTCCAGCTACATTTTCTATAGAACACCAATCAAATTTCATTGTATTTCCTAGATTTACAAGCTGCCTTTGAAGCTTACTTAATAAAATCATGCCGATGTCAAGGTTCTTAATGTTTTCCAGCTCAGGTTTTGATTTATAAGTTAAATTTGTGTTTTATAGTGGCCATAATTTAGCACTTAAATCTCGTCTACAAAAACTTTTGTCCTACTGCTGTAAGTTTGACCTTGAACAAATTAATTGAAAGACATAAATTTCTAGTTTTTGTTATCAACACAAAAACGTGAACAACATTTTTTTTAGTAAAAATTGTGTTAAATGGAAATGCTGGTAGTTGTTGGCTTATATTATTTCAAGGTTTTTTAAAACTTTTATTTTTATTATTATTTTTTGTACCACAATTTAAATATAAACAATTTTGTATTGCATTAACATGGCTCTTAAAGTATTTAGCATGATAATGGCTTTGTTAGCACATGGCGCCTTTATAAAGAGGATTCTTTTTTTCACTGTGTAGTATTTGAGTATATTATAGTAAAGAAAATATAAAATAAATGCAATAGCTTTAACATATAGAATGCAGCCAATTTGAGAAGAGTTTAAAAGATTTTGGAAATTGAAAAAAAAAATTTATTTCTTATGTCATATGGAGTCATTATTATAAACATTTTATCAGGAAATAATATTTATTCCATTGCTTTTAGGTCTTAGCTTTTGAAATAATCCAAAAATTTAGTATTAAATCTCTTAATTTCAAAACTATAAGTAATTGTTTAAACTTTTAACATAATTAATATTAATCATACGCACCCATATATTATAAACTTAACTATTGTACATTTACTGCAATTTCAAAACTTTTCTTTTGTATTTTATTATCACTGATGACAGCATTAACAGATAATTTTTGAACTGAACTCATTCAACAAACTTTAGTTTTAATTTGGTCGAACTAAATATGTTTACACATGAGTATGAACATATCAGAGACTGTGTGTAGTTCAGATGTCTATGAACAGTAACAAATTTTTACAATACAAGTACTTAGCAATAACAACAGAAACAAATATATATAAAAATAACAACACATACTGCAGTATTAGAGGCAAAAGCATATAATCAGACGTGAAAATTTGTAGTTAAGTAACAAACAGAGTGAAAATTAAATTTTCAAACATTCACCAAATAAATTCTAACACATACGTATTTATGTACAGATTTCTATGTATATTTAGGGGATGTAGCTCAATAATGAACAGTGGGTTACATAAAAGTATAAACGGCACCAATATGAAGCATAGAAAATCCTCAATTATTTGCGGAGAATTAAGAATATTGTGAGAGTAGGAAATAAATATTTGGCATTTAGACGGTGGAGATGTAGCGACAATAAGCTCTTATAAAAGAAGAAACCACTTATATACAAATAAAAATTAAAGGTTTTCAAGATAAAAACCAACCCCCCACTGTAACACATTTTATCTTCAAATTGTTTTCTTTTCTCACCCTTTCTTTATTTCTCTATAAATTTTAATAGTTTTACTTGTATGCTGAATTGTTTGGTAAACTCTTCATGTGTACAAACATTAAACCTCATTTAATTTAATCGTATGCTGTCATATCTTAATGAGATTATCTAAATACTATTAGTGTCAGATTTGGCTATGGTGAAATTTGTTAACAAAGCTATAAACATTAAAACAACAAAAAATGTATCTTTGCTCATACAAAAGAGAAACCAAAAATTCAAAGTAAAAGCACAAATTCTTTTGCTTGAAAGCTTACGAACTTCAAGCTACATTTTCCATAAAATATGTTGCAAATATCAAGCAACATATTTTACAATAAATTGTTGCCAATATCAAGCACAATTATCTATAAAATATTTGGTAAATGTCAAGCAACATTTACTTTAGAACATGTTTCGACTGTGTTGCAACGTTTTCTATAGAAATTGTTTCAGCTGTGAAGCAACCTTTTCTATAGAAATTGTTTCAGCTTTGAAGCAACATTTTCTATAGAAATTGTTCCTGTTGTGAAGCAACATTCTCCACAGACATTTTTGAGACTGTGAAGCAACATTTTCTATAGAAATTTTTGCAATTGTGAAGCAACATTTTCTATAGAAATTGTTGCGGCCGTTAAGCAACTATTTCTATAGAAATTGTTGCGACCGTGAAGCAACATTCTCCACAGACATTTTTGAGACTGTGAAGCAACATTTTGTTGCGGCCGTTACGCAACATTTTCTATAGAAATTTTTGAAACTGTGAAGCAACATTTTCTATAGAAATTGTTGCGGCCGTTAAGCAACTATTTCTATAGAAATTGTTGCGACCGTGAAGCAACATTTTCTATAGAAATTGTAGCGACCGTGAAGCAACATTTTCTATAGAAATTGTTGCGACCGCGAAGCAACATTTTCTATAGAAATTGTTGCGACTGTGAAGCAACATTTTCTATAGAAATTGTTGCGACCGTGAAGCAACATTTTCTATAGAAGTTGTTGCGACCGTGAAGCAATATTTTCTATAGAAATTGTTGCGACCGTGAAGCAATATTTTCTATAGAAATTGTTGCGACAGTGAAGCAATATTTTCTATAGAAATTGTTGCGACAGTGAAGCAACATTTTCTATAGAAATTGTTGCGACAGTAAAGCAACATTTTCTATAGAAATTGTTGCGACAGTGAAGCAACATTTTTTATAGAAATTGTTGCGACAGTGAAGCAACATTTTCTATAGAAATTGTTGCGACAGTGAAGCAACATTTTCTATAGAAATTGTTGCGACAGTGAAGCAACATTTTCTATAGAAATTGTTGCGACAGTGAAGCAACATTTTCTATAGAAATTGTTGCGACAGTGAAGCAACATTTTCTATAGAAATTGTTGCGACAGTGAAGCAACATTTTCTATAGAAATTGTTGCGACAGTGAAGCAACATTTTCTATAGAAATTGTTGCGACAGTGAAGCAACATTTTCTATAGAAATTGTTGCGACAGTGAAGCAACATTTTCTATAGAAATTGTTGCGACAGTGTAGCAACATTTTCTATAGAAATTGTTGCGACAGTGAAGCAACATTTTCTATAGAAATTGTTGCGACAGTGAAGCAACATTTTCTATAGAAATTGTTGCGACAGTGAAGCAACATTTTCTATAGAAATTGTTGCGACAGTGAAGCAACATTTTCTATAGAAATTGTTGCGACAGTGAAGCAACATTTTCTATAGAAATTGTTGCGACAGTGAAGCAACATTTTCTATAGAAATTGTTGTTACCGCGAAGCAACATTTTCTATAGAAATTGTTGCTACCGCGAAGCAACATTTTCTATAGAAATTGTTGCGACAGTGAAGCAACATTTTCTATAGAAATTGTTGCGATAGTGAAGCAACATTTTCTATAGAAATTGTTGCGACAGTGAAGCAACATTTTCTATAGAAATTGTTGCGACAGTGAAGCAACATTTTCTATAGAAATTGTAGCGACAGTGAAGCAACATTTTCTATAGAAATTGTTGCGACAGTGAAGCAACATTTTCTATAGAAATTGTTGCGACAGTGAAGCAACATTTTCTATAGAAATTGTTGCGACAGTGAAGCAACATTTTCTATAGAAATTGTTGCGACAGTGAAGCAACATTTTCTATAAAAATTGTTGCGACGTGAAGCAACATTTTCTATAAAAATTGTTGCGACGTGAAGCAACATTTTCTATAAAAATTGTTGCGACGTGAAGCAACATTTTCTATAGAAATTGTTGCGACTTTGACGCAAAATTTTCTATAGAAATTGTTGCTACTTTGAAGCAAAATTTTCTATAGAAATTGTTGCGACTGTGAAGCAAAATTTTCTATAGAAATTGTTGCGACTGTGAAGCAACATTTTCTATAGAAATTGTTGCGACTGTGAAGCAACATTTTCTATAGAAATTGTTGCGACTGTGAAGCAACATTTTCTATAGAAATTGTTGCGACTGTGAAGCAACATTTTCTATAGAAATTGTGGCGACTTTGAAGCAACATTTTCTATAGAAATTGTTGCGAATGCGAAGCAACATTTTCTATAGAAATTGTTGCGAATGCGAAGCAACATTTTCTATAGAAATTGTTGCGAATGCGAAGCAACATTTTCTATAGAAATTTTTGCGAATGCGAAGCAATATTTCATATAGAATATGTTGATTCGAAAATATCTAAATTTGAAAATGTTGCTCAACTTTCCTAAGACTGCAAGGTTTTGTAAAAGAAAACCCTAACACTAGCTTGAGTTTTTTAAAGAAACCCTACCTTTTGCAAAATTTGTCCAGTATATTTAAGATTTTATTTAAAATTTTACATATTGTTTAAAACCAACAAGTCCCTTGGTCATACCTGGCATATAATTTTTAACATTTTTCCTTAAACATAGACAGACTCCCATTACTCATACATCTTGTGGTCTTTAATTGAAACACATTTGAGGTACTTTTTTCATTTATTTTCTTAACTTTTTAATGGTTTTTCATGTTTCACAACAAAAATATACATGTTTTTCTTATAAAATGAAAGAAAATCTACATAAAACTACAGAAAACAAGTGTACATAGAATTCAAATACATATGTACAGAAGAAAATGCAAACATTTCCGGAACATCATGTAGTTTTTTTTTTAAATTTTATCTCCTCTGCTAGATAAATAATTTAATTAGAAAAGTTTTATTTTTATAACAACTAAATACTTATATAAATAAGTAAATGTCAAAAGGTCTTTTTTAAATAGAGAATGATTTTAAAAGCTGTTGTAAAAGTCATATCAATTTAATATGAACTTTTACTTAAACAATTTGTAGCTACATATTGTAATATTTGTAAGTCTATGCTGTTTGCCTTCATTGTTAGCAAATTAAATTATCTATTGGCATTTAAATAAGTATGTCATTGTGGTCTAATCAGGTAAAATAGCAACGTCATCGAATAATAAACCTTAATTTTTGCTATCTATACATTTCCGTATTCTACATCCTTTTTGAGCATCAAATGGCAGAGTTTTGGGTATTTAGGACTCTATTTATCTCTTGATTAAGTCCATTTAAGAGTTTGTGGATTTATTGAAATTTTTGTTTAGGTTTGTATTTGTGATTGTTTATCTATTTATGCAAAGAAAATATTTTATATAAATTCATTAATGTAATTATCATTTAGGGCTGTAAAAACATGTTGTAAGCAAATTCTACAAAATTTCCTTAGTTCAATAGAAGAGACACAATTAAGAAATAAAATAAATTATATTTTATTTTTTGTTCATAGGCTATTTTGTGTGAAATATTTGCAAGTAAAGATGTTTGTTCATTAGAAGCCTATAATGGATGCAATTGAAAATCAATGTAACTAATTATAATCATAATATAATTAAACATATATTTTATCTACAAGTATGTAGCATTATTCTAAATTTTCTTGGAGTGTTGCATTAGTTTGTGGTTTAAGATTTAGTAAGCCTGACAGTTAGAGGATAAATAAATTTTAAAATGTTTTCAATATTGTGATATTTTAACAATTAAATAAATAATAATTGAGAATGTTTAAGATTATTATTTTATGAAACCCAATATAATTATAACTAAAACTATGATAATCCGAAATATTTTCATGCAACATTTTCTATAGATAATGTTGCCAATATTTTCTTTAGAAAATCCTGAAAATATAAAGCAACATTTTTCATAGCTAATGTTGCTATGTCAATATCAAGCAACATTTTCTATAGATACTGTTGCCAATGTCAAGCAACATTTCTCATAGATAATATTGCCAATGTCAAGCAACATTTTCTATAGAAAATGCTTCCAATGTCAAGAACCATTTTCTTTAGATAATGTTGCCAATGTCAAGCAACATTTCCTATAAATAATGTTCCCAATTTATAGCCATATTTTTTGTAAATAATGTTGTCAATATCAGTAAACATTTTCTATAAATAATGTTGCCAATGTCAATCAACATTTTATATAGATAATGTTGCCAATGTCAAGCAGAATTTTATATAGATAATGTTGCCAATATCAAGCAACATTTTCTATAAATAAAGTTGAAAAGTCAAGCAACATTTTCTATAAATAATGTTGCCAATGTCAAGCAACATTTCCTATAAATAATGTTTCCAATTTTAAGCCATATTTTTTGTAGATAATGTTGCCAATATCAATCAACATTTTCTATAAATAAAGTTGCCAATGTCAAGCAACATTTTCTATAAATAATGTTGCCAATGTCAAGCAACATTTTCTATAGAAAATGTTGCCAATGTCAAGAAATATTTTCTATAAATAATGTTGCCAATGTCAGACAACATTTTCTATTGATAATGTTGACAATGTCAGACAACATTTTCTATTGATAATGTTGACAATGTCAAGCAACATTTTCTATACGTAATATTTTTTATAGATAATGTTGTCAATATCAAGAAACATTTTCTATAAATAATGTTGCCAAAGTCAAGCAACATATTCTATAGATTATGTCGGCAATGTCAAGCAACATTTTCTATACGCAATGTTTTTTATAGATAATGTTGCCAAAATCAAGCAACATTTTCTATAAATAATGTTGCCGATGTCAAGCAACATTTTCTATAAATAATGTTGCAAATGTCAAGCAACATTTTCTATAAATAATGTTGCAAATGTCAAGCAATATTTTCTATAAATAATGTTGCCAATATAAAGCCACATTTTCTAGAAATGATGTTGCCAATGTCAAGCCACATTTTCTATAAATAATGTTGCCAATGTCAAGCAACATTTGCTATAAATAATGTTGCCAATGTCAAGCAACATTTTCTATACGTAATGTTTTCTATAGATAATGTTGTCAATATCAAGAAACATTTTCTATAAATAATGTTGCCAATGTCAAGCAACATTTTCTATAGATAATGTCGCCAATGCCAAGCAACATTTTCAATACGTAATGTTTTCTATAGATAATGTTGTCAATATCAAGAAACAGTTTCTTTAAATAATGTTGCCAATATCAAGCAACATTTTCTATTAATAATGTTGCCAATGTCAAGTAACATTTTCTATTAATAATGTTGCCATTGTCAAGCAACATTTTCTATAAATAATGTTGCAAATGTTAGGCAACATTTTCTATAAATAATGTTGCCAATGTCAAGCAATATTTTCTTTAGATAATGTTGCCAATGTCAAGCAACATTTTCTAAAAATAATGTTGCCAATTTTATGACACATTTTGTACAGATTTGATTGCCAAAGTCAAGCAACATTTTCTAGCTACGTTTTCTATAGCAATTGTCGCGAATGCTAATCAACATTTTCTTTGGTAAATTTTGCAGATCTAGAGGCTTTTCGTTGAAAGTCATGTCGATGTCGATGTCATGCCAAGAATTTTTATAGATACATTTAAAATTGTTTATATAATGTTTCCAGCTATTATGTCTGCCCTTTTGTAACCACATGAGATTTAATATTTTCTTCTTTCCTAGAAACATTTATGTTAAAAATAAATTATCTTTTACAAAACGCTTAACATAAAGTACAAACTTGAGAGCATTTCTTAACTTTTTTCTCTTCTAAAACAAAAAATAAACACATTTGTTAAATTTCCCATACTGGCCTGCTGGCGAAAAGTTAAAATTAAGTCATCAAAAGTTATAAAAAAAGGCTACATACAGAATTAAACCCCTAAAAAGTACAGCCCATAATCGCCCAGCTTCACGTAAAGTTATAAACTTTATTTTCTTAACATTTCAGACTGGCTAGGGCTGAAAAGAAGAAACAAAGTGGTACCACACATCCAAAAGCATTAAAAAGTTAAACGTGCGTGTCTAAAATACCATAAATGTTCCTAACCGAAGAAAAAAATGGCATCAAAAAGTTTATTTCTTAGCAATAATGATAATAAAAGCAAAAATATATTATGTAACATTGACCACATATGAATTTACTTACAGTTTTTTTAAAGGAATCATTTTTATCTTTTCTTTTTTCTTGATGTGGTTTGATTTAAACATCTTTAGAAATAATTTTCTTTATTTCTTTTTGGCCGGTTTTTTTGTCAGGGGTTTTTGTGTTAAGTTGTGAATATAAAAGTTTTTTTTTTTTTTCATTTATGTCTTTTGTGGAGTTTTTTTCGGGATTTTAATATAATTTTAGGCAAGTATTTATGATTTTGTAATAAAATGTTTACACTTGAACAAATTTTATCAAATAATAATAAACTCGTGCCGGTTTTATAAGTACTCGTACATAAGGTATTTTAAGAGACTTGTGGAGAAGGCTGAAGGAGCCAAGCTTTTAACCACCTTAATTTTCCTAATATAAATATAAATTGAGGCGTTAATATTTGTTTTTATTATTTTTCTAACACGTCTGAATTTCTTAAAAGAATTTTGGAAGGAACATAAATAATTTATTAAATATTTAAAATGGTCTCAATTTGTAAGGGATTTTATAAAGAAAATTTTATAAAATTTTTGTTGTTAAAGTTGTTAAATGTTTTTGCTAAAAAAAAATTCAAAGCTCACTTATTGTTTTTTCCTGCTTGCAGACTTTTAACAAGCAAGGTTATTAAGAACATTAAATGTCCAAATGATTTTTTTATTAAAAAACAAAAACATTATTAAATTATCCAATTTGAAAACAAAATAATAAAAAAAAATGTTTTTAGATAATATTTCCAAGGTCAAGCAAAATTTTTTATAGAAATTGTTACCAAATTCGGGAACAATTGCTATAGGAATAGACATTTTCTATATAAATTTTTACCAGAGTCATAGCAATATTTTTTATAGAAGGTGTTGCCAAAGTCGAGAAATATTTTCTATAGATAATGTTGCCTATGTTAAGCAACATTTTCTATACATAATGTTGACAATGTTAAGCAACATTTTCTATTGATAATGTTGGCAATGTCATGCAACATTTCCTTAAAAATTGTATGTCCAAGTCTAGCTTAGTTTTCTATAGCAATTGTTACCAAGATCAAACAACATATTCTATAGATAATGTTGCCAAAGTCAAGTAACATTTGGTATATAAATGTTTGCCAAAATCAAGCAACATATTATATCGCAATTGATACCAAAGGCAAGCATCATATGTTATTGAAATTGTTGGATATCAGGCAACATTTCTTATAGAAATTGTTGCCAAAGTTAAGCAACATTTCCTATAGAAATTGTTACCAAAGTCAAGCAACATTTCTTATAGAAATTGTTGCCAATCAAGCAACATTTCTTATAGAAATTGTTGGCAAAGCCAAGCAACATTTGTTATAGAAAATGTTGCCAAAGTCAAGCAACATTTTCTATAGAAACTGTTGCAGAATTTGTTTTAGAAATTACTGCCAAATTCAAGCAATATTTTTGATAGAAAAATGTTGCAAAATTTAAAAAATATTTTCTACAGCAATTGTTGCCAAATTCAAGCAAAATTTGTTTTAGAAATTACTGCCAAAATCAAGCAACATTTTTGATAAAATTTGTTGACATAATCAAGCAACATTGTCTATTGAAATTGTTGACAAAGTCAAGCAACATTTGTTATAGAAATTGTTTTCAAAGTCAAGTAAACTTTTGTTATGGAAATTGTTTTCAAAGTCAATCATCATTTTCTATAGATAATGTTGCCAATGTCAAGCAGGATTTGGTACACAAATTTTTGTCAATTTCAATAAAATTTTGCTATAGCAACATTTCAATTCAAGCAACATTTTCTATAGATAATGTTGCAGAGTTAAGCAACATTTTTTATAGATAATGTTGCCAAAGTTAAGCAAAATTTTCTATAGATAATGATGTCAAAGTTAAGCAATAATTTTTTATTGATAATGTTGCCAATGTCATGCAACATTTTCTATAGATAATGTTGCCAAAGTTAAGCAACATTTGCTATAGATAATGATGTCAAAGTTAAGCAATAATTTTTTATTGATAATGTTGCCAATGTCATGCATTTTCTATATACAATGTTGCCAATTTCATGCAACATATTTTTTAGATAATATTGCGAAAGTCAAGCAACATTTTCTATGTTGATTTCTAGAAACATTTTCTATAAAAATTAATTAGAATATCAAGCAACATTGTGGAAAGAAATGGTTTCGAATAACCATTTCTATAGCAACATTTCAATTCATGCAACATTTTCTATAGATAATGTTGCCAATGTCATGCAACATTTTCTATAGATAATGTTGCCAAAGTTAAGAAACATTTTCTGTATATAATGTTGCCAATTTAAAGCAACATTTTCTATAGATAATGTTGCCAATTTAAAGCAACATTTTCTATAGATAATGTTGCCAAAGTTAAGCAATACATTTTTTATAGATAATGTTGCCAATGTCAAGCTTCGTTTTCTATAGATAATGTTGCCAATGTCATGCAACATTTTCTATAGATAATGTTGCCAAAGTTAAGAAACATTTTCTGTATATAATGTTGCCAATTTAAAGCAACATTTTCTATAGATAATGTTGCCAATGTTAAGCAATACATTTGTTATAGATAATGTTGCCAATGTCAAGCAACATTTTCTATAGATAATGTTGCCAATTTCAATCAACATTTTTTATTGCAAATCATGTTGATTTCTAGCAACATTTTCTATAAAAATTAATTAGAATATCAAGCAACATTGTGGAAAGAAATGGTTTGGAATGACCAGCAACATTATCTATAAAAACTGTTGCGAATGCCAAACAAAATTATCTGTAGGAATTGATGTAAAATTGAAGCAATATTTTCGGTTGAAATTGATGAAAATATCAAGCAAAATTTTGTATAGAAATTGTTGGAAATTCAAGCAAATAGCATTTTCAATAGAAATTGTTGCAGTGGTAATGCAAAGCTTTCTGTACAAATTATTATGCGCATGTAGAGCAACATTCTGTATAAAGTCTTAAACTATATGTTTCAAATAACATTTTCTACAAAAGTTGCTAAGAATGTCGAGCAACATTTTACATAGAGATTGTCCCGAATATCAAGCAATATTTTTTATTAAAATTGATGCGAATGTAAAGAATTATTTTCAAGCTAATTTCAAGCAACATTTCTATTCAATCTCAAGCATCATCTTCTTTAAGATTTGGTGGGAAGTTTAAGCAGCATGTTGCATAGAAATTGTTGTAAATATTAAAAAAACAAATTATATAAGTTAAATAAATCTGAGTAAAACCTTGATACTAATTAAACAGAACACAGTATGTTTGATTTGTTTTTGATTACTCAATAAATGTGAATTCTTAAAAAATTTTTCGCAGAAATTATTGAAATAAGTCTGTATTATTTCCTCTAGACAAAACCATTATATTTATCAAATATAATTTCATATAATCAATTATTTTATGACTTAAATAAAAAATATAAATATTTTTTAACTCAGGGCGTATGATTGATATTAATTTCAATGTATTAATCTTTAAGTAGCTATAACTTGGGATTAAAAAACCTTATTATCATTTAATTTAATTTTTTGAATTAATAACATAACTAGCTTAATTATTGATATTAAGCTTTTAGTATAACTTATCAATTTTTCTACAAAAATTCAATGAACTTAAACATTAGCTTAATCATTGTAGTGTGGGTATGAACTAATAAATAATTGCATTTAATACTAATATTTCTGTAGCTAATGGATGACTTTATTCTTGTAGATAATCACACACAATTGAGTTGTAAATTTATTGCAATTAATTTATATATCTTAAAACCAAACATACTCAGGCAGTCATTAAAATATATAAACATTTTCTCACTCTTAAGCTATTAGAAAGCAGGAGCGTGTGACATTTATACCTATTAGAAGGAGAAAAAGAAGGGATACAGTTTTATTCTCCTATAGTATTCTATGGTTTATTAAGGAAACATGATTTTATTATCCTTTTCTTTAGTCCTGCCACTGTTTTTAATAAAGTTATAGCAGGTTGTTTAGCAACACAATGAGCCACTGATTTTGTGGTTAAGATAAGCAGCTTAGCAAATAATAAATATTATAATGTATATGAGAGTTTAGGCTCACACTATCTCAGAAACCTGACAAAATAATACTTGTTAATACTTCAGCAATAACAATAATATTAGTAAGACAACAATAAGGACTTATAAGACAGACAGACTGAAATACTTTGTACTGATGTGTATTATTTTAAATAAATTTAAGTTTTATATATAAAAATAATTCATACATTGTTAAGTATACAGAGAGGGTCATAATATTAAAGGCACATTGGAAAGGAAATATTTATTTACTCTGGAAATATCATTTACTTTCATCTTTGAAAAACTAAGTTCACATGTTGTTGAGTATTTTCAAATATTCCAGCAGTTTTAAATGTGGCTAATCAATCCCTTCCATTGACTACAATTTGTATTTAGTTTTGGGTACTTAGGTACTTAGTTCTTGTAATGCATAGAGAAGTATATTATTTACTTTATATATCCCATGTAATCAGACGTGAAGACAATTGTCACTTAATTATCGCTAAGTAATGTAGAGCGTAGTCACTTTAATCTGGCTTTATTACCTTCACCATGAGTTGCCACATTTTCTACTTACTACCTTACAAAGTATATATATTCTGGATCGTTATAGATATCGAAGTCGATGTCCGTCTATCCGTCTGTATGTTGAAATCAACTTTCCCTAGCCCCCAAATAACTTACAAACATGAGTGATACATCAATATATCAGGAATTCTCCCGGCTCGGTACTATTTAAAATCGAGACAATCGGCCTACAAATGGCTGAGATATATGGAAAAAACCGGGACAACCTCGATTTTTGGCCTATTTTTATCTATATCTGGATTATCTATATCAAGATTACTAATGATAGATATTTCAAAGTTCATTGCAACAATGTATATAAGGCTATAGTAATTTGGTCCTGCAATGGGTCAAAATGGGGAATAATATTTTTTAACCCGAATTTTTTTTTAACAAACAAAAATTTTTTTTCATAAATTTTGTTCACTAATGAATTTCAAAAAAATATTTTTTAACCCGAATTTTTTTTTAACAAAAAAATTTTTTTTTTCATAAAATTTGAATTTAAAAAAAAAATATTTAAAAAAATTAAAAAAAAATTCGATACAAATTTTTTTAATTGTTATAATTGCTACTATAGTCCAACTTACGTTGCTATTTAAAATCGGCCCACAAATGGCTGAGATATGTATATGGAAATAAACAGGACAACCTCGAGTTTTGGCCTATTTATACCCTATAGTGGGGAGGGTATTATGCGTTTGCGCAGATGTTTGTGACGCCCAATAATATTAGTCTAACACCCACCTTAAAGTATACCGAGCGACTTAGAATCACTTTCTGAGTCGATTAAGCGATGTCCGTCCTGGCTAGCTGTCCATGTAAACCTTGTGCGCAGAGTACAGGTCGCAATTTTGAAGATATTTCGATGAAATTTGATACATATTATTTTTTCGGCTCAAGGACCAAGCCTATTGAAACTGTCTGAAATCGGTCCATTATTTCACCTAGCCCCCATACAAATGTCCTACCGAAATTGGACTTTATCGGTCATAAATGTTTAATTTATAAATGTATCTCCACAAGTTGCGCTCCAAATAAGTTTTATATATACAAAATTCATGTCACCAAATTGTATTATGATCGGCCCATAATTAGTGATAGCTCCCATATAGACCCGCTTCCGAAAATCACTTTAACGTGCATAAATCGCTTAAAAATGTTGGTAAACACACAAAATTCAACATAGTTAACTTTAATATAGACATAAATCGCACGACCTAATTTCATGGTGATCGGTCCATAATTGGTCATAGCTTCCATATAAGGCCCACTTCCGAAAATCACTCAAAAATATAAATTAATGAAATTTTAAAAGAAAAATTTGTTTTGCTCTTTTACTTAGTGTAGGGTACCATACTTTCTTAGTTGTTTTAATCTATATCTGGATTACTAAGTCATTAATATAGACAATATGGATACCTAATGATAGATATTTCAAAGTCCATTGCAACAGTTTATAAAAGGATATAGTAATTTGGACCAATTGTTCAAAATCGGGAAAAATATTTTTTAACCCGAATTTTTTTTTGTCACCAAAAAAATTTTTTGTCATAAATTTTGTTCACTAATGAATTTCAAAAAAATATTTTTTAACCCGAATTTTTTTTTAACAAAAAATTTTTTTTTTTCATAAATTTTGTTTAAAAAAAAAATAAAAACTAAATTTCGATAAAAATTTAGAATTTTTAGAAATTTACGTTGCTATTTAAAATCGAGAAAAACGGCCCAAAAATGGCTGAGATATATGGAAAAATCCAGGACAACCTCGATTTTTGGCCTATTTTTGATATATATCTGGATTACTAAGTCATTAATATAGACAATATGGATATCTAATGATAGATATTTCAAAGTCCATAGCAACAATTTATATAAGTCTGTAGTAATTTGGACCTACAATTCACGAAAAATTTCGAAAAATGGCGAAAAATATTTTTTAACCCGATTTTTTTTGTAACCAACAAATTTTTTTTTGTCATAATTTTTTTTTACTAATAAAATTAAAAAATTTGTTTTAAAAAAATTTCGATAAAAATTAAAATTTTTTTTTAAAAAAATTTCGAAATTTTTTTTTCGAGAAAATCAACCCAAAAATGGTTGAGATATATGAAAAAAACCAGGACATCTCGATTTTTTATCTATTTTTGATCAATATCTGGATTTCAAAGTCATTAATATATATAAAATATGGATATCTAATAGATATTGTAAAGACCTTTCCTATGGCGTATATAAGGTCCTACTATGTCGGGCCTACAATGAGTAAAAATCGGGAAAAAAAGATTTTTTTTTCTCAAAAAAAATTTTTTGTTTTTTTTACAAATTTAAAAAAAAGAATTATAAAACGAAAATCACTATGGAAAATAATTTTTTTTATGCAAATTTACTCAGTTTAGGAGGGCTATAATTTCTTACTTGTTTTACCATGATATTGTTATAGATAAAAACAAATAGTTCGGGAGAGACACTCAGAACTGCCGGAATATGTTGGACATCTTTTAGATGTATCTATGGTTGCCAAGTTATGTGTATTATAGTCCAACCATCCATCCTTCTGTCTAAATATATCTCATTTTGTTTGCCTTATATTATTTTGTTTATATAATTTTTTTATACCAGGAACTAATACTCTTGTTTATTATTTATCAAAATGATTTTAAGTCTATATTATATGATTATATTATATAAACATTCTTATGTATATATAAATTTTGTTTATTTGTTTATAAATAACATTTGTTTTATTATAAAACGTACTACTATTTTGCAGTGTTTGGGCTTAAAGCTAAAGGCAGTTAGTTTCATATTTCTTCCAGTTGCAAAACCATAAAAACAAATGTTCTTACCTCCCCTGAAATTAAAGAGTTTGGAGATAAATTATAAGATTTCAGGGCATAAATTACATAAACAATAATAGAAAAAGGCAGTTTTTGAAGTAATTTAAAAAATATTCCATTCTTTTTTGTATATGGCCATATAATTTAAGCATTATCAGGAAATATTTGTGCTAAATCTGAAGATTCTTCAGGCAGAGAAAAAATATAGTTGTGCTTGTTTACATTAACCAATTCAACATTTTGAATTTTTTTTAACAATATTATAGTCACAGTAACTATTTACATGATTGTGGTAACTATAATATGGTTAACATACGGTTCACATGATTGTATCAATCATATATATGGTTACAGTAATCATGTATATGTTTTTGACAATAATTTGTATGATTAAGGTTTTACCATATTAAGTTACTCTCGGCCACAATAACAAGTAAGTCTGACAATAATGGGTCAAAATCGGGAAAAATATTTTTTAAACCAAATTTTATTTTCACCAAAAAATATTTTTTAAACCAAATTTTATTTTCACCAAAAAATTTTTTTTGTCATAAATTTTTTTTTACTCTTAAATTTAAAAAAAAAATTTCCAAAAAATTTTCAAATTTTTTTTGGTATAAAATTTTTTTCACTAAAAATTTTTTTATAGCCTTATTTTATATAGCAATGTAAGTGGGACTATTGATGTATCAATTAATTTAAAAAAATTCAAAATTTTTATCGAAATTTTTTTTTGAAATTCATTAGTAACAAAATTTATGAAAAAAAATTTTGTTTGTTAAAAAAAAATCGGGTTAAAAAATATTATTCCCGATTTTGACCGATACTATACTATAGCCTTATTTTAAAAAGCAACGTAAGTTGGACTATAGCAGATATGTATATTGATGTTTCAATCAATTTAAAAAAAAAATTTAAAAATTTTGATAGAATTTTTTTTTAATTTTTTTAATTCATTAGTGAACAAAATTTATGAAAAAAAAATTTTTTTGTTAAAAAAAAATTCGGGAAAAAAAATATTTTTTTGAAATTCATTAGTGAATAAAATTTTTAAAAAAAAAATTCAGATTAAAATATATTTTTCCCGATTTTGACCCATTACAGGTCCAAATTACTATAGCCTTATATACTTTGTTGCAATAGTCTTTGAAATATCTATCATTAGTAATCTTGATATAGATAATCCAGATATAGATAAAAATAGGCCAAAAATCGAGATTGTCTCGGTTTTTTCAATATATCTCAGCCATTTGTTAGTCGATTGTCTCGAGTACCGAGCCGGGAGAATTCCTGATATATTGATGTATCAATCATGTTTGTAAGTTATTTGGGGGCTAGGGAAAGTTGATTTCAACATACAGACAGATAGACACACAGACGGACATCGACTTCGATATCTATAACGATCCAGAATAAATATACTATATACCGATCGACTTAGAATCACTTTCTGAGTCGATTAAACGATGTCCGTACGTCCGTCCGTCCGTCTGGCTGGCTCTCCATGTAAACCTTGTGCGCAGAATACAGGTCGTTTTGAAGATATTTCGATCAAATTTGGTACATATTATTTTTTCGGCTCAAGCCTATTGAATCTGGCTGAAATCGGTCCATTATTTCACCTAGCCCCCATACAAATGTCCTTCCGAAATTGGAATTTATCGGTCATAAATGTTTAATTTATATATGTATCTCCACAAATTGCGCTCCAAATAAGTTTTATATATACAAAATTCATGTCACCAAATTTTTTTACGATCGGTCCATAATTAGTCATAGCTCCCATATAGACCCGCTTCCGAAAATCACTTTAACTTGCATAAATCGCTTAAAAATGTTGGTATACACACATAATTCAACATAGTAAACATTCATATAGATATAAATCACACAACCTAAGTTCATGGTGATCGCTCCATAATTGGTCATAGCCCCCATATAAGGCCCACTTCCGAAAATCACTCACGAATATAAATTATTGAAATTTTAAAAGAAAAATGTTTTTGCTCTTTTACTTAGTGTAGGGTCAGGCTCGACCGACCATACTTTCTTACTTGTTTTGATCTATATCTGGATTACTAAGTCATTTATATATGTATATATATACAATATGGATATCTAGTAATAGACATTTTAAAGACCATTGCAACGGCATATTTAAGGCTGTAGTAAGTCTGACATATAATGGGTCAAAATCGAGAAAAATATTTTTTAAACCGAATCTTTTTTTCAACAATAAATTTTTTTTTACTATTAAAATTCAAAAAAAAAATTTCAAAATTATTTTGGTAAAAAAATTTTTTCATTAAAAATTAAAGAAAGTAAAAAAACTTTTTAATGGGTTAAAATCGAGAAAAATATTTTTTAAACCGAATTTTTTTTTTCATCAAAATTTTTTTTTGGTAAAAAATTTTTTTCACTAAAAATTTAAAAAAAAAATTTTCATAAAAATTTTTTTCACTAAATATTGAAATTTTTTTTAACTTTGTTCACTTAAAAATATTTAAAATTTTTATTTCAAAGTATAACTTGGTGAAGGCATATAAGATTCGACGTAGCCGAATATAGCTCTTTCACTTATTTTTTTCGTTTTATATTTGCTAATTTTCATTGTCAAACTTAATTTGCACCAGCTGAAATTTAGCATTCATGCATAATACTGATGACAATGCAATATTTAGTTTGAAAGTTTGAAGTTAAGTTCGAAAAAAATTTGAAACTGTTAAAATAATAGGTTGAGCATGCATAAACCTGATGACAATTCAATATTATGTTCGAAAAATATTTTTTAAAACTCTAATAACACTGTCCATCAAATTAAGACTTTTTATTGGAAAAGAATAGCGATTCTATAATTCTGAAAGGGCATGTTGTGGAGATAATTTTTGTAGAATAAACTAATAGTCCAGCTGGTCAGAGCTTTTGTTTTTCCAGTGGCTCAAAGATTTAATTTTTTGATCGCAGGGATCATTATAATAAATTAAAAAAAAATGTTGTAAGTTAATGTCCAAGAGAATTCTTATTGTCAGAGTTATATCGTGGAATATTATGGGGATAATTTTTGTGGAAGATCTTAACACTCTAGCTCTTCTCTTTAGGGTTCAATTTTACCATTTTTTGGAGAAAATCAAAAAAAGTACTTTCAAAAAGGACATTTAAGGATTAAAATATTCTAGGAAAAAATTCTAAAAACGCAAAGCAGCGAAAAGCTCAAATTATATAGCCCTATAAATTACTGATTTATATGCAAAGTTTGTTTACTATCATATGGTAAATAACGCTGAGATATAATTTTTTGAGTCATGGAAATATAACCGTATACGGACACTACTACGTGATAAAAGAACAAAAAAAAAGAAAGTCCCGTGTCTCTTAGTTTTGCCAAAATTATACCTCCATGTCATTTTTGCAAAAAAAAGTGATCATTTTCTCAGGCTCATGTCTGAGGAAAAGTTGTAGCCCTTGTCATAAAGAACAAAAATTGTGAACATATAAAATCAAAAAAACCTTCATCTTCAAGATCAAAATCGCAAAAAACTTAAAAAAAATATCCAAAATAAATTTTATTTTTTAAAGTTGCCTAAAAGTATGCTTTAGTTTATTATTCCTTTAGTTTTTTTCTTACTAACTTATATTGACCTACCTAAACGGTGTTAAGAATTATTCCTACGAAGTTCATATGTTCTAGAAAGTTGTTTATTGATGTCTTAGGTGCATTTTTGTAGTTGACTGTTTCCTTGAATTTTGAACAAATGGACCTGAACAGGGGAAAAAAGGCAAAAAAAATCGATTTTTTTAAGTTTTTTGCGATTTTAATCTTGAAGATGATGTTTTTTTGATTTTATAAGTTCACAATTTTTGTTCTTTATGACAAGGTCCACAACTTTGTCTCAGAAAGTAAATCAAAATTCCGAACTTTTTGGAAGATATGAGCCTGAGAAAATTATTACTTTTTTGCAAAACTGACACCGAGGCCCCGAATCTCTGGGGGCCCATAAAAAAGTCCATGACTTTGGGCTAAACTGAGAGAAATTTTTTTTAAAATAAAAGAATTTGTTGTTTTGAAAGCACTTTTCTAACCCACCTAAATGTTGATACAATTTATTTAAGTAAATTTTTGTTTGTGTATCTTTGGGTTTTCCTTAAATTTATATTTACAAATATCACTTTACACACAAAAACACATGCTGTGTTTTATTATTTAGTATATTTGTTTATTTATTTATGCCCTTTTTAACTGTTTGTTATGATTACAGAACCATTTTTCTATGACAATGACCCATAACATATAAATGTCTATGTCCATGTCAATGCATAACTTTTTCTCTATATCTATCTCTATCTCTCCTATTCTCTGTTATTAAATATTAAAGAGAATTTCTACATGTGTAAGTAAAAGATAGCCATCTAAACTGCTTCTATTATAAGCAGGCAGCAAATGAAATCAGTGGTCAATCTTAGTTATAAATGTTAATAGCTGTGAAAAGAA
Source organism: Calliphora vicina (assembly GCF_958450345.1). Classification (NCBI taxonomy): domain Eukaryota; kingdom Metazoa; phylum Arthropoda; class Insecta; order Diptera; family Calliphoridae; genus Calliphora; species Calliphora vicina. The sequence continues at coordinate 136,634,108 of NC_088781.1, forward strand.
ACTTTTCTCCTTTTCCTAAAGCTTTTATATAAAATTTCCATAAGTTTTCTGTTCATTGTGTAGCTACTTTTAGTAATTTTATTAAAAACATTATTTTCTTTTTTTTGCCTATGACCAGCATTTAACCTTTTGTCTAAATGACAAGAAAAGCAAATGAAAAACAGACCATAAACTATTTATCTAGAAAATATATGTCACAAGGAAAATGAAAACAATAGAGGACATTCGGAGAGCAAATGGTAAATAGGACAACTTTGTCGATAACAATTTGATTTAGTTTTCTTGGCAAATTATGAGCAGTTGTGGCAAAATAATTGTATAAATAAAAAGAAAAAAAGCAATAAAGTCGGATTTGAAAAATAAAAACAAAAAGTATAAAATTGTGAAAAAAAAGAAATTGATGATCTTTACAAAAAAATAGATTTTTTTAATACTGCAACTCACACAGAAAATGTATTTGTAAAGTACATTAAATTTTCTTTAAATTCAAATATTAAAATTCCATTTTACTTGAAATATTCATTAAATTTTTCTTGTTGCCATTTTAAAAATCAATTTCATCGTTATTTAACTTGTTTTCTCTTATGATTTTATTTTTAAAAACAATTCCATTTTCTTATTTATTTTTGCATTCAATTGAGTTTAATTTAAAATCCTTTGTAATAACTTCCTTAACATCATTTGCTTTCCAAACAAGTCTTTTGTCCGACAAAAAAAATCAACAAAAATAAAGTATTGTACCAAAAGAGAGATTTTGTTTTCGGTTTAAAATAAATATTTATTTATTTTTATTGCTGCTTAAATTTCCGAAAATTTTATCGTAAAGTATTTTACAAATAAATTTCATTTTATTGGCCTTACAGATGACTGTCTGTTTTTTTTTTTTGTTTTTCTGTAAAAATATTATTCATTCATTAAATTATAGATTTCCAGCAGCATATGGAGACCTTCATTATAACTATTGTGTTTTTATTACTTTTTTTCTTGTTTTTTTTGCTGGTCTTATGAATAAATCTGTTCGTATTTGTTCAAAATAAAATCATAAATTCGAACTCAAGGAGACACATTAATGAAGATTATTTTAATAAATAAGTTTTATGTCCACAAAACAGCAAAACAGTTAAGTTTCTCTATGAAATGGGTTTGTTTTAAACATAAGATAATATAGAACAAAATTTCCCAGAAATATTGGCATTTTGTCTTCGGTTATCTAAGAGAAATGTTATGCTTTGAAATTATGTAAGATTTTCCTTCTGTGGAAATCTGTATATTTTGTTCAAATTAATTCTTTACAAAATTCCCAATAATTTTTCCTATTGAGGTCAATTGTTGCAATGTGCAAGAAATGTGTGTTTTAATTATCGAAAAATATCTTTAGATTATTGGAATTTGTTATGACTAAGTTACCAATTATTTTTAAGTTATAACTAAGGATGTGTGAGAAATCCAAGAGCAAAAGAAATAGAGCAACAGAACTAGAACTAGAACAGAACTAGAACAGAACTAGAACAGAACTAGAACAGAACTAGAACAGAACTAGAACAGAACTAGAACAGAACTAGAACAGAACTAGAACAGAACTAGAACAGAACTAGAACAGAACTAGAACAGAACTAGAACAGAACTAGAACAGAACTAGAACAGAACTAGAACAGAACTAGAACAGAACTAGAACAGAACTAGAACAGAACTAGAACAGAACTAGAACAGAACTAGAACAGAACTAGAACAGAACTAGAACAGAACTAGAACAGAACTAGAACAGAACTAGAACAGAACTAGAACAGAACTAGAACAGAACTAGAACAGAACTAGAACAGAACTAGAACAGAACTAGAACAGAACTAGAACAGAACTAGAACAGAACTAGAACAGAACTAGAACAGAACTAGAACAGAACTAGAACAGAACTAGAACAGAACTAGAACAGAACTAGAACAGAACTAGAACAGAACTAGAACAGAACTAGAACAGAACTAGAACAGAACTAGAACAGAACTAGAACAGAACTAGAACAGAACTAGAACAGAACTAGAACAGAACTAGAACAGAACTAGAACAGAACTAGAACAGAACTAGAACAGAACTAGAACAGAACTAGAACAGAACTAGAACAGAACTAGAACAGAACTAGAACAGAACTAGAACAGAACTAGAACAGAACTAGAACAGAACTAGAACAGAACTAGAACAGAACTAGAACAGAACTAGAACAGAACTAGAACAGAACTAGAACAGAACTAGAACAGAACTAGAACAGAACTAGAACAGAACTAGAACAGAACTAGAACAGAACTAGAACAGAACTAGAACAGAACTAGAACAGAACTAGAACAGAACTAGAACAGAACTAGAACAGAACTAGAACAGAACTAGAACAGAACTAGAACAGAACTAGAACAGAACTAGAACAGAACTAGAACAGAACTAGAACAGAACTAGAACAGAACTAGAACAGAACTAGAACAGAACTAGAACAGAACTAGAACAGAACTAGAACAGAACTAGAACAGAACTAGAACAGAACTAGAACAGAACTAGAACAGAACTAGAACAGAACTAGAACAGAACTAGAACAGAACTAGAACAGAACTAGAACAGAACTAGAACAGAACTAGAACAGAACTAGAACAGAACTAGAACAGAACTAGAACAGAACTAGAACAGAACTAGAACAGAACTAGAACAGAACTAGAACAGAACTAGAACAGAACTAGAACAGAACTAGAACAGAACTAGAACAGAACTAGAACAGAACTAGAACAGAACTAGAACAGAACTAGAACAGAACTAGAACAGAACTAGAACAGAACTAGAACAGAACTAGAACAGAACTAGAACAGAACTAGAACAGAACTAGAACAGAACTAGAACAGAACTAGAACAGAACTAGAACAGAACTAGAACAGAACTAGAACAGAACTAGAACAGAACTAGAACAGAACTAGAACAGAACTAGAACAGAACTAGAACAGAACTAGAACAGAACTAGAACAGAACTAGAACAGAACTAGAACAGAACTAGAACAGAACTAGAACAGAACTAGAACAGAACTAGAACAGAACTAGAACAGAACTAGAACAGAACTAGAACAGAACTAGAACAGAACTAGAACAGAACTAGAACAGAACTAGAACAGAACTAGAACAGAACTAGAACAGAACTAGAACAGAACTAGAACAGAACTAGAACAGAACTAGAACAGAACTAGAACAGAACTAGAACAGAACTAGAACAGAACTAGAACAGAACTAGAACAGAACTAGAACAGAACTAGAACAGAACTAGAACAGAACTAGAACAGAACTAGAACAGAACTAGAACAGAACTAGAACAGAACTAGAACAGAACTAGAACAGAACTAGAACAGAACTAGAACAGAACTAGAACAGAACTAGAACAGAACTAGAACAGAACTAGAACAGAACTAGAACAGAACTAGAACAGAACTAGAACAGAACTAGAACAGAACTAGAACAGAACTAGAACTAGAACAGAACTAGAACAGAACTAGAACAGAACTAGAACAGAACTAGAACAGAACTAGAACAGAACTAGAACAGAACTAGAACAGAACTAGAACAGAACTAGAACAGAACTAGAACAGAACTAGAAGCGAACTGAATTTAAAATTTTTACATTGTTCTAAAAATTATATTCAAATAAAAGGGTATCAACTAACCAATATTTTTTCTATTTCTTACAGGTAATAACTTCAAAAATCTTTCAAAATATATTCTTTGTAAAGTAAAAAATATAGTGAGTATAAGTAATTTTTTACACATCATAATTTATGACAATCATACGCACTCTGAAACTATTTTTTTTCTTTTTTTAAATAATTGTTTTTAAGTGATTGACATTATTTAACACATAAGCAATTAAAAAATAAAAACTAAGTAAGATTTGAACAAAATTGTAATTCAAAATATCTGAAATTTTTAATTTTAAGTAATTTTTTTAATAAATATTTCTCATACTATCAATAGCTTTATGTGCCTTTGGAATATTTAATTTTATATTGTTGAATTCTCTAAAGCACTATATTTTTATACATAAATATTATTACCTCGTACAGCAGATCATTTCTTTATGAAATCCCAAAATTATTATGGAATTTTTCTTCTATGAAACATTTTGTTATAAAAAAAATATTGTTTTTTTATAATTTTGTGTTTTCTCTCCAGAATTAAAAAGTTTAATACTATATTATTTGATAGTATTTTATACTGTTTTTATTTGAAATTTTATTACCCTCCATTTACTGTTTAAAATTTAGCTAAATTGTGAACAGTTTAGAAGATATAAGCTATTTAGTAAAAATACTCCACAATTAATATTAATCATACGCCATCGTGTTAAAAAATTTTAAATTATAAAATTTTAATGAAATAATAACGAAAACTTAGGACTTTTCTTTGTGATTTAAAGGCAAATGAAAACTAGTTATAGAATTTGTTTAGAAACTGGTACAAATAAAACATTTAAAGGCTATAATCTATGAGATTTGTTTTCATTTTAAAATTTTAATTTCATTTTGTTTTGTTCTATATTTCTCAGCCAACCCGTTTATGCCATAAATTTTGGCTACAATTTCAATTATCCTTATTTTCATTTAACTATGCATGTTAACAAAATTTTTTCTACAAACTATGCTAACATTTGGTTAGATTTTTCAATTTGTTTTATAGTAATAAAAAGTTACCAACATGTTTAGGGCAACATTTTAGAAATCTAACTCCAAATATGTGTGTGTGTGTTTTTGTGTGTATAAAAGAGACATTATAAATCATTTTTAATGGGCAATTGAAACAAAAGTTAACTAGTAATAGTTAACAAAACAAAAACAATACTACTAAATGTCACCAACACACATCAGGTTACCTACACAAGCAAATATTCCTATACATATGTATGAATATGAATGAAAGAGAGTCAATGTGTTACAATATCTATGCTGTAGTGTCACAACAGGATTATAAAATCAACATTAAAAACTGACAAATGTTTGCGAGTATTTGCGAGAAAACATAGAAAAGGTTTCAGCAAAAAGTACATGAACAACTGCTGCTGCAACAATAACAAATAGTAGAGCATCACTAACAACAAAAACCAGTGCAGGTATTAACATAAAAATTGCAAGCAGCATGCAACAGTAGTTAAAAGCAAAATTCAGACACACAAAAATATTATTGTGTTGCAGCTGCCAACACATTTATACCTACAATTCCTCCACATTTCAATACAATAACACTTATGCACACATGTCTTTTATGAATTTTTCTGTTTGGGTGTAAATGTGAAGCTATTTCTGTAGTCAAATGTGAGTGTAAATGTTGTATATTTAATGGCCGAAAAACAATTTTGTTAAGCTTTCTCACAATTGTCCTATATGCCTGAAATTGTGCGTATGTCGGTCTATTACTTAGTAGCCATCGATGTTGTCTAATGTCTCCCCTGTCTGTAGATGTCACAAATTTTATGACACAAGATGTTGTAAAAACCAGATAATAGTTTGTTCTTTATCATGCTTGCAACCATACTCACAATACAGAACAAATTTGTTACTTGCTTTTTTCATCTCGCAATAAAAACCAATTATTGTTACTGCTGGTAGTTGTAGCTAACAGGTGGAGTAGAGGCAAAGTTGGGAATGTTTCAGGAGGGATGATGCAAAAATCATAATCATGCCATCAGGTTTTATAGATTGCTATAGATACAACCAAGTTAAAGTAAGAGTTTAAACCTTATTTGGTCATATTATTAAAGACAATTTGAAATGTTTGAATATGAGGACATACAGACTGACGGCCATTTAAACAGAAAATTACAATAGCTCAGAGAGATAGTAGTTTACCAGGAAAGTAGCTAGATGAATTGATTAACTTAAAACATAATTTCCTATGCTTTATTTGGGTGCTAGATTATTTTTCATAAAAAATTTAATGAAAATAAAAAAATAAATTTTAATAATTTGGAATTTCTGGCCAGTTTCCAAAAGTTTATAATAACATTTATTATAGAATTTCACATTTTTGTTCTCACTAATTTAGTTAGCTTTCGTTAGCTGTTAAAAATATTGTAAAATGTTCAATGGTTTGCAAATTATATGATATTTAGTAAAACAACTCTAGAATTAATATTAATCATACATCACAGTATACAAAAAAACTAAAATTCATAAATTTCCATAAAATTGCCTTCAAACTGCAGGTCTTTACTTTTAATTCTGCTTCTAAAAGAGTAATGTTTTTGCCAGCTACCACATTTTTATAAATGTGCAACTCAAACATACATAAATTTCATCAAAATAAATAAATATAAAAAAACTAAAAAAAAAAAAATTATAATTTAGAATTTCAGTCAGTTTCCAAAACTTTATAATACAATTTCCTATACCATTTTATCTTTTTATTATCAATAATTTAGTTAGCTTTCGAACACAGTTTAAAATGTTGCCAATTTTTCAATAGTTTGCAAATTATAAGCTATTCAGTAAAACTACTTCTTAATAATTATTAATCATACGTCATGGTATACAAGAAAACCAAAATTCATAAATTTTAATTAAATTGCTCTCATACTGCAGGTCTTTAATTTGAATTCTGCTGTTTAAGGTCCTTTGCTTTGCTAGCGATCACGTGTTAATAGATATGAAACTCAAACATACATAAATTTCATCAAAATATATAAAAATAAGAAAACTAAAAAAAATAATTTTAATAATATAGAATTTATGGCCAGTTTAGAAAAGTTAATAATACAATTTCATATAACGTTTCATATTATTATTATCAAAAATTTAGTTGGCTTTAACTGTTAAAAATTTTGTTAAATTTTCAATAGTTTTCAAGTTATAAGCTAATTAGTAAAACTACTCCAGAATAGAAGACATTTTTTAAAAAGCCATATCCATTTAGAATTTTGACTCAAATACTTAACTAATTTCGAAATTTATAAATTAGATTTAAGTATTTTTTGATGATATCACAATTTTAAGCCAAAATTTGTAATTTTACTTTTCATTAGAAAAAGGATATATGACCAACTTCTTAACGGTTGCTTGTAACTTAAACAAATTTGGTACATAATTTGATATCTTTAAGCAATAAATTGTTATAAAAGAAAATTTTAAAAAATGCAAATACTTTTTGAAAAAACTAGATATTTTGTAGCAAATTTTTTTTTAATCCTTAAATAATTTACATACTATAAAGTATTTTTGGCTGGTCTTACCAATTTATATTAAAAAACATAAATTTTACTTTGGTTCAAAAAAAGGATATATGAACAGCTTTTAAACTGTTACTCATAATTTAACCAAATTTCGTAGACAGTTAGCCATTGCTCAACTACTAATTGTGTTGCACACAATTTTACAAAATTCCAAAGACTTTCGAGAATATTTAAAATTTTTTGAGGAAATTATTTCAAAATTCAAACATCAAAAGCTTTCGAAAATCTTCAAATAAAGCTACCGAATCATGTATAAAAACAAACATTTTATTATTTATGAATAAATGAAATGTTTGAATATGAGAACAGAAAAATACAATAGCTCAATGAGATAGTAGTTTACCAGGAAAGTAGCTTAATAAATTGATTAACTTAAAACATAATTACCTATGCTTTATTTGGGTGCTAGATTATTTTTCATAAAAAAATTTAATGAAAATAAAAAAATAAATTTTAATAATTTCGACTTTCTGGCCAGTTTTCAAAAGTTTATAATACCATTTCTTATAGAACTTCATACTTTTATTCTCACTAATTTAGTTACCATCTGTTACCTGTTAAAAATATTGTAAAATGTTCAATGGTTTGCAAATTATATGATATTTAGTAAAACTACTCTAGAATTAATATTAATCATACGTCAGAGTATACAAAAAACCAAAATTCATAAATTTCAATAAAATTGCTCTCATACTGCAGCCCTTTACTTTGAATTCTGCTTTTAAAAGGGCAAAGATTTTGATAGCGACCACAGTTTAATAGATAACAAAATAAATGTTAATAATACCCCCTGTGTAAAACTCAAACATGCAAAAATTTCATCAAATATATATTTGAGGGCTATATTTCACAAGTCTAACTAATAAATTTAATAAATTTTAATGGTAAATCTTCTTGTTATCAGCCGTAATTTAGTTGGCTTCCGAAAACAGTTTAAAATGTTGCCAAGTTTTTAAAAATTTTAGAGTTACTAGCTATTTAGTAGATATACTCCTTAATTAATATTAATCATACGTCCCAGTATTAAAAAAATAAAATTATTAAATTTCTATGAAATCAAACTCATACTGCAGTAATTTTCTTTGAATTATGCATTTAAGCTATTTAGTAAAACTGCTCCAGAATTAATATTAATCATACGTCACAGTAAACAAAAAATTTAAATTAATAAATTTCAGTAAAGTTGCTCTCATACTTCAGTTCTTTACTTTGAATACCTTATTATTCGTAGTTTAGTTAGCTTCCGAAAACAGTTTAAAATGTTACCAAATTGTCAATACCTTTGAAGGTCTTAGCTATTTAGTTAATATAATCCTTAATTGATATTAATCATACGTCCCGGTATTCAAAAATTAAAATTAAATCAATAGTGCAGACAGTAGATTGTAAATTAAATATTATTATTATCGGCTTTCTAAAATCCAAACGTTTCGAAAAATTCATTAATTTGAATTGTAATTCATGCTTATATCATCAGAAATATAGCTACATTTTGAAGACAGTTTAAATTGTTAATAAAATTTCTGTAGTTTTGAAGTTATAATTTATTCCTAATACTGCTCCACAACAAATATTAATATTACGTCAAAGAATTGAAAATTTTTGATGAAATTTAATTTTTTTTTAAGAATTTAGTATCGGATTATTAAAGCAGATTTGTTTAAAAATTACAGAACTGTATCTTGCTTTACTTGTCGGTTAAATGCAAGCCTTCTCTGAAGTATTAGCTATTAGAAAGTATTTATATTTTTATTATAACTCACACAGTTTAGAAGTTGTAAACACTTTAATAAAGTTATCCATAAATTAATATTAATCATTCGCTCTAGTATTCGAAATTGCATTTATATTAAGTTTTATGTGATTTCCAGTGGAAAAATAAAATTTTTTATTTAATTTTTCTTTAAAAAATGTAGTTCTAGATATTCTACTTTACAATTCAATGCGTTATTTAGTGAATTAATCACAAATAGACATAAAAACTTGTATTTTTTTTTTCACCAAAAGTTCTCTTTAAGATTAAAACCATAAATGAATTCAAATCTTAGATACAAGAAAATGTTTACATTTTTATTGTGCATCAAGTAGTTTATAACCATTTTAATAAAGCTATCCATGAATTAATATTAATCATACGCTCTAGAGTTATTAAATTTAGTTTTTCAATTATTCTTTGGGAAATAAAAACTTTTATTATGGGTTTCTTTTTAAATTAAAATTCTAAACATTTTTCTTTTAATTACTGGTGTTTCAACAATATATTGAAGTTAAATTCCCACGATTTTCTTGAATATATTTTAATGGTTTGCATGTGTTTATTTGCCAATGCATTTTGTTAAACAATTGCACAAATTAAATTGCATTAAGATAATTAATTTATTGCATTAATTTCAATATAATTGCTGATGCAAGAGATGCATACATATATTGGAAATTGTGCCACTACTCTGTTCAGCATTTTCAAACACAGAATGTTACAGTGGCCTGCTGTAACTAATAGTACATTTCTAAAATAGTAAGATATAAGAGAAGTTATTATAGTGTTCTTGTGATAGTTGGAACATTAGTGGGGACAGAATATTAAACTGGAAATGATTACAATTGGCTTTTAACAGTGCTATATTAAAAAAATACAAGAAAATCTAACTTTTCGAAATAAAAATTAAAAGATTTTTGTAAAATCGTTTATATTTTCATAAAAAATTTCTAAGTTTTAAATTTTTTTTAAATTGTGTACATTCCCCTCAAAGTATTTTTAAATTAAAGATAAAAATTTACATAAAAACTATTTCCTTATTAGTATTATTACTTTTAAATTGATATTTAAATTCTAAATACTCCATGACGTATGATTAATATTGATTTATGAGTATTTTCACCAAAATGTCAATAACTTTTAAACTAATGCAAATCTTTTAATAATTTAAAAGAATTTTAATAGAAAATACTGTAACAAAGCTTAATTAAATATATTAAACAATTTTATTGTTTTCTTTAAAATCAAGAAAAATAAATTGAAAAAAAATTTAATAATTTTAAAAACTCATTTTTATTTTCTTTTATAACTGCATAAAATTTGCTAAATTTGCTGTATTAAAGTCTTTAACAAAAATTTATAGAAAATTATTTTTTCTGAAAATTAATAATTCTAACTTAAAAACTGCATGAAGTATGATTAATTTTACTTTAATTTTTATTTGAAATTTTTAGTGGATTTACATAAACATATCTTTAATAAAGTCATATATAATACAATTCCTATAAATATTCCATATTTTCTCTAATTGTTTTAACATTTTTACTTTTTTCATTTTTCATAAAATAATTTTTTTATATTTTCCCTGCTAACATCAAGCCTGTAAAATTTATTAAAACCCAAGATTGTCACACTTAAAGTCTACTAAAAACTAGCATAAAACATAATATAAAAAACTCATTTTTATTAATATAGCACATTAAAAATTAATAATTAAATTTTGAATACATCATGGCGTATGGTTAATATTAATTACATAGTATTTTCACAAAAACTACCATAACTTTTAAAGCAATGAAAATATTTTAAAATTTTAAAAGAATTTGAATCAAAAACACTTGAATTAATATAACTATAATAATTACCTTTTAGCTTTCCATAATTTGTTTAACAAAAAAGCATAACAAATCTTTCATATTTTCAAATTATTAATTTCAACTATTTTTGAAATGAAAGAAAAGTGAAAATAAAGATCACATAAACTTCCCTTTTGCTTTAGTTTTATCATTTCATCACACTCTGTAACAAACTTAACCAGTTTACCATAAAATTTTGCAGATATTTATACCACAACCCCCCTGCAAAAAGCCACACTCTGTACTGGTCACGTGGAAAGCCCACTTATACAATTTATGGTGATTTGTTTTATTAAATAAAATAAAAAAAATATATAAAAACAAAACCAACTATCTATAGTTTAAATTGTACCACTACTACCGCAACTTAATGCCTCCTGCTGCCTTTCCGCTCCTATAAATATTTTTGCACCTTAATGCCTGCTGCTTGCATACCACTCATTTATATGCCTGGCTTGATTTTACAGCCATTTGTTATACACTCACTGGCTGCAGCCAAATTGATGGTATTTCTCTCCGTGTGCAACGTTGGAAGTGCGTACAATTTTACATTTTGTGGAAAAGAAAAAATAAAAAAAAATCACGTCGAAATTGGTAATATTGGGTATTTGCAATTGAATTAAATTGTTGATTTATGGTGTATAAATTGTACAAAGCATACAGATTAATTTGATTTGTATACCAAAAAATACGCCCGAAGAAAGATAAAGAGAGCATGAGATTTTTTTTATAATAATATTTGTATATTTTATATGATTACCCTACATAAAAATTAAAAATAAAAAATTCAATATTTTTATTCAAAATATTTTGGTCAATGTAATAATTTTTAAACAAATTAAAGCCACATGAATTATAAAGAGCAAACACTTCAAGCTAAAACTTTAAAAAAAATTTTAAAAATAAAGAAAAGTTCTTAAAAAATTTATATTTTAAAATAAATTGCTCTAAGGCGTATGATTAATATTAATTAGTAAGTAGTTTTACTTAAATAGCTATAACTCCGTAAATACTAAAGCTATTTAAATATATTTAAATTTAACACAATTTGAATAGGTTTTAGATCAATATATTCAAACCTGCTAAAAAATTTAAATTTATTTCCACTTTTCTTTAATTTTTTTTAACAAACTTTTTTTCTGCTCAAAATTTTTTTTATTTTTATTTTTGGCTTCTCACTTAACTTTTTTTCATTCTTCAACAACATGCTTAATCTTGTCAGGAACAATGTTTTGTTTGAAATCAAAATGGCAACAACTTAAAAAAAATGTAAAAATAAATCTTAAAAGAAATAAAAATAAATCTCTTTATAACAAAAGTGGCAGCAACAACACGAATCAATTGTTTGTCACTCTGAGCAACAAGAACAAAGACTTTATTTTATTTATTTATACAGAAAAGGTGAATGAAACTGAAATCAAACACAACAAAAGCAAAAGAAAAGTTACTTTAAAATATTAAAATACGGCGTATTTTATTTTTGGAAACATTTCATAGAACAGGCGCGCATATGAGCTGGAAAAGTGTGTTCATGTATGTAAGTGTAAATTATTTATTTTAAAAAGAACACCTTCAAGTTTAAGTGTGAGCAATTTCAAACTCATATGAGCTGGAATTTTGACAACAATGAGATACTTTTAAAGCATGTTTGGCAAATTGTTTGATATTTAAATAAATATTGGATATTATAATTTAAATAATTTAGTAATAAGTGAAATGTTTATAAAGTTATAAAATTATAAAGTTTTAAAGTTTTAAAGTTATAAAGTTATAAAATTATAAAGTTTTAAAGTTTTAAAGTTATAAAGTTATAAAGTTATAAAGTTATAAAGTTATAAAGTTATAAAGTTATAAAGTTATAAAGTTATAAAGTTATAAAGTTATAAAGTTATAAAGTTATAAAGTTATAAAGTTATAAAGTTATAAAGTTATAAAGTTATAAAGTTATAAAGTTATAAAGTTATAAAGTTATAAAGTTATAAAGTTATAAAGTTATAAAGTTATAAAGTTATAAAGTTATAAAGTTATAAAGTTATAAAGTTATAAAGTTATAAAGTTATAAAGTTATAAAGTTATAAAGTTATAAAGTTATAAAGTTATAAAGTTATAAAGTTATAAAGTTATAAAGTTTTAAAGTTATATAGTTATAAAATTATAAAGTTTTAAAGTTATAAAGTTATAAAGTTATAAAGTTATAAAGTTATAAAGTTATAAAGTTATAAAGTTATAAAGTTATAAAGTTATAAAGTTATAAAGTTATAAAGTTATAAAGTTATAAAGTTATAAAGTTATAAAGTTATAAAGTTATAAAGTTATAAAGTTATAAAGTTATAAAGTTATAAAGTTATAAAGTTATAAAGTTATAAAGTTATAAAGTTATAAAGTTATAAAGTTATAAAGTTATAAAGTTATAAAGTTATAAAGTTATAAAGTTATAAAGTTATAAAGTTATAAAGTTATAAAGTTATAAAGTTATAAAGTTATAAAGTTATAAAGTTATAAAGTTATAAAGTTATAAAGTTATAAAGTTATAAAGTTATAAAGTTATAAAGTTATAAAGTTATAAAGTTATAAAGTTATAAAGTTATAAAGTTATAAAGTTATAAAGTTATAAAGTTATAAAGTTATAAAGTTATAAAGTTATAAAGTTATAAAGTTATAAAGTTATAAAGTTATAAAGTTATAAAGTTATAAAGTTATAAAGTTATAAAGTTATAAAGTTATAAAGTTATAAAGTTATAAAGTTATAAAGTTATAAAGTTATAAAGTTATAAAGTTATAAAGTTTTAAAGTTATAAAGTTATAAAATTATAAAGTTTTAAAGTTTTAAAGTTATAAAGTTATAAAGTTATAAAGTTATAAAGTTATAAAGTTATAAAGTTATAAAGTTATAAAGTTATAAAGTTATAAAGTTATAAAGTTATAAAGTTATAAAGTTATAAAGTTATAAAGTTATAAAGTTATAAAGTTATAAAGTTATAAAGTTATAAAGTTATAAAGTTATAAAGTTATAAAGTTATAAAGTTATAAAGTTATAAAGTTATAAAGTTATAAAGTTATAAAGTTATAAAGTTATAAAGTTATAAAGTTATAAAGTTATAAAGTTATAAAGTTATAAAGTTATAAAGTTATAAAGTTATAAAGTTATAAAGTTATAAAGTTATAAAGTTATAAAGTTATAAAGTTATAAAGTTATAAAGTTATAAAGTTATAAAGTTATAAAGTTATAAAGTTATAAAGTTATAAAGTTATAAAGTTATAAAGTTATAAAGTTATAAAGTTATAAAGTTATAAAGTTATAAAGTTATAAAGTTATAAAGTTATAAAGTTATAAAGTTATAAAGTTATAAAGTTATAAAGTTATAAAGTTATAAAGTTATAAAGTTATAAAGTTATAAAGTTATAAAGTTATAAAGTTATAAAGTTATAAAGTTATAAAGTTATAAAGTTATAAAGTTATAAAGTTATAAAGTTATAAAGTTATAAAGTTATAAAGTTATAAAGTCAGGTTTGGCGTAAAAATTTTTTTTTAACAAATTTAAATAGTGTAGAATTTGGAGCAAAACTGAAATAAGATAAACGACAGGATATAAATCAAAATAGTGACACAATTTTATTAACTTGGAGACAATCGGGTAGACATTTCGGCGAAGCAGGTTTATATTTAGATACTATAAATGAGATTTATGTGTCTGTATACCCCCTGCTATTAATTCCAAACTGTTACTCTTATCATAAGAATCACTGACAATTTATATTTTACTTATTTTTGGTTCGCCCCAGGAACTTATTAAAAAGTAAGTGTCGTTAGTATTCTCCACACATGAATACTTAACAAAATATGTTTGTTCGTATGTGTTCTGTTGTATGTTTTCTCATCTACTTTTAGGCTTTCGAATTTTTTTCAATAAGTTTGTTGTCTCCCCCAACTTTTAATGTTTTTTTTTTAATATTAAAAAATATACATCATAAAAAAATTTCATGGGGATTAAGAAAAAAGAAAATTGTGAAATGTGTTAACCAAATTGCTTAAATGGAATGGGAGTTTAGAAACACTTGACTTGAAAAGACTACATAACAACCAAAATAATACAAAATAAAAATATTGATTTTTATTAAATTACAATTTAGTAGTAGATTCTATTCTATTATATTTTTATCTTATTAAAAAAAAAGAAAAGCCTGTACACAACATCAATCAAATAAATGGGAAATATTTTACAATCATCTTTAACTTTTTGGTAATCGGTTTTTATATACTTTTCATTAAATGTATTTGCTTTTAATACAATCTGCCATCAATTTATTTATCTTTACAAATCTTTTGCACTTTATGGAGAGGAGGAGGGAGGTTTGTTATGTCCTTTCAAATTTCCAAACAGTTTAAATTAAAATTCTATTAAATTTGAACTTTAACCTTTTAACATGATAGATGACACCTAAAAGTAGGCAAAGAAAAAACATTAGAAAAGGTCTATGAACAAAATTAATGTTTCGTTTAATAATTAAACCTTAAATACTTAATTTTGTTATAGAAAAAAGAAACCAAGGGTTGTCTACAAAAGTTTAAGGATTTTTTCCAACAATTTTAAAAGTTTTTTATTAGGTAAATTGGCCAGAAGAGTTTATGTTTATAAATTTGCTGTTAATTGCTATGGTAAGGTGTTATTTTCAAAATGGAAAAAATTAAATTTTCTAAGATTTTAGGTTTTAATTGAATTTAATAAATTATGAAAATCAATCATCTGTATTATTCTCATATTTTCATAATAATTTATGTAGTTATTTAATAAAAACTATTTCAATAATCTGCATTCATTATTTACCCAAAGTTTTCCTTTTTATTTAATTATAACCCACCATTATCACAAATTACTATTTAAATACTTCTGGCCATATTTACTTAATAATTTCACCCATAAACTATGAAAATAAATAACAAATACCAGCAAATATTATAAACAATAAATAAAAACAAAATTTTAATGAATTTTTATAATAAATGTGTGCATTAAAATTATTTATACAAAACAATTCTCATAAAGCCCAAAAATATGCTACATTAATTTTATAAACGTTTTAATAAACAACAACAGTGAACAGAGACCACCAATACAAGCAAATTATAATAATATTATTATTACAAGTTATTTTGCTATTATTACTACGGGTAGTAAAGTACATTATTTTACTATAGTAATTATTTACAAACAAATATTTTCATTGAAGCTGGGTTTTTTGTTTCGAACATTTTCATTTTTCACATTGTTTTGGTGAAACACATTTATGTTAAAACAAAAAAATGTGAAAAACAAATTTTAAAATAATTACTATTGATTGTTGGTGGCTAAATAATTTGTTAAATTAATAAAATGTTGTAAACGGTTCTTTCTAAAGTAATTATTATAAATATTTAATTAATATATTTTCATTTATGTGGCCAAATTAAAACGATAGTCTAATGAAACAATTAATACCTGGTTGCTAAAAGGTAACACAATTCAACTTTCGTACTGACTAGACTTTGCTCAAATGTGAGAATCTACTCTGCCATACATTATTACTGGCGAGCAAAAATAACTTCATTATAAAGTGAAATGTATAAAACTTTCATATTGTCTATTTCCTTGATTACCTGGGATATAAAAAGTAGCTAATTTACATCTCTTTACATTCTATAGGTGTTACATATTGCTACAGATACAACCAAGTCAATGTAAGAGTTAAAATCTTATTTGGTCATATTATTAAAGACAATTTGAAATGGATTAATATGAGGACAGACAGACGGGCGGACATTTAAACAGAAAAATACAATAGCTCAGAGACATAGTAGTTTACCAGAAAAGTAGCTTGATAAATTAATTAACATGAAACATAATTATCTATGCTTTATTTGGATGCTAGATTATTTTTCATAAAAAAATTTAATGAAAACAAAAAAATTAAAAAAATAATTTTTAATAATTTGGATTTTCTGGCCTGTTTCCAAAAGTTTATAATACCATTTCTTATAGCATTTCATATTTTTATTCTCACAAATTTAGTTAGCTTCCGTTATCTGTTAAAAATATTATAAAATGTTCAATCGTTTGCAAATTATATGATATTTAGTAAAACTACTCTAGAATTAATATTAATCATACGTCAGAGTATACAAAAAACCAAAATTCATAAATTTCAATAAAATTGCTCTCATACTGTAGATCCTTTTTTTAAAAGGGCAAAGATTTTGCTAGCGACCACAGTTTAATAGATAACAAAATAAATGTTAATAATACCCCCTGTGTAAAACTCAAACATACAAAAATTTCATCAAATATATATTTGAGGGCTATATTTCACAAGTCTAACTAATAAATATTCCCAGTATGCAAAATGATTCGAAGTTATGTCGAAAATGAATCATTTTTTCGTAAAATTTTATCGATATCGACTTCGTTATAATGTCGAGAATGTGCGGGTTTTCCTAAGTAGAGTGCAGAGCGATAAAGAGTCGAAAATTATTTATTATTCTGATTCTAATTTTTATCGATATACTATACCTTTTTCGGTATTAAAAATGTTCTAAATTGATTCGATTTCGATTAAATATATGAACAATTTCGTATACTTTATACCATCGGGCAATTTCTTCTTGAAATAATGCATATTCAATACCTTTATTATTATACAATAATGTTGCGTTAGATGTGTTTTCATTTTCAAATGCAATAAACTCTGCACATATTTCTGATGTTTGCTGATTATGAGATTCGAATTGTCAAAAACGACATCAATAATTGGCTGCGCCTTTCTTTTAAGACGTATTTGATCCATTTTTCGTATTAAACTATATTTTTATGAATATGTTATTGATAGGATAAGAAATAAAATTTTATTTTCTCACAAATTGACAAAAGAATAATATGTATGTATATGCATTTGTCCATTTTGTGCAAAAATAAAATTTGGCATTAAAAAAAAAAGTCGAACATTATTCGCCATTTCTATAAAATATTAAAATACGATATTCTAAAAAATGTAGATTGGATAGAGCATCATAATAAATTCATATTTTCGATTTTAATTCGAAATAAGTTCGATAAAAAGAACTGACTCGAAATGTTGCATACTGGGATTAAAGTTAAATCTTCTTGTTAGCTTCCGAAAACAGTTTAAAATGTTGCCAAGTTTTCAAAAATTTACGAGTTACTAGATATTAAGTAAATATATTCCTTAACTAATATTAATCATACGTCCCAGTATTTAAAATTTAAAATTATTAAAATTCAATGAAATTAAACTCAGATTGCAGATATTTACATTGAATTATGCTTTTAAGCTATTTAGTAAAACTGCTCCAGAATTAATATTAATCATACGGCACAGTATAAAAAAAGCTAGAATTCATTAATTTCATAAAATTGCTCTCAAACTGCAGGTTTTTACTTTGAATTCTGTTAGCATCCGTAATTTAGTTAGCTTCCGAAAACAGTTTAAAATGTTAATAATTATGTTCTCTGTTGAATAAAGATAACTTTATTTTAAAGTGAAATGTAAAAAAATGGAAATTGACTACTTTGTAGATTACATGGGGCACTAATGTTGACATTGACTCTATTCTAGATTACGTGGGTTTTGTATAGTAGCCTAAAGAAATCTCTTTAGATTCCAAAAAAAATCTACAAACAAACGAATAAAAAAACTTTTTTATTTAACAAAAGACAACAGTTATTGGTAATTGTTCCAAAAATTGCTTCAACCGAAAGTGAAGTGTAAAAAATATTTAAACTACAGCACCAGTTATTGTCTTCCAAAGGACACAGAAGTATTAAATCTAGAAAAAAACAAGTAAGAGAGCTATATTCAGCAATGATGAATCTTGTATACCCTTCGCCAAATAATACTTTAAAATAAAAATTAAAAATATTTTTCGGGAAAAAAAATTAAAAAAAAATAAATTTTTTTAAAATTTTTTTTAATTAAAAAAAAAAAATTTTTTTTTGAAAATTAAAAATATTTTTTGGCAAAAAAAATTTAAAAAAATAAATATTTTTTTCAATATTTCTTAAAATATTTTTCGGGAAAAAAATTAAAAAAAAAAATATTTTTTTCAAAATAGTTATTTAATTTAATTTTATTTGACCTTTTAATTTACTTTAATATAATAATTATTTAAGCGTGAGGTCTTTTTTATAAAAATATTTAATTTTTTATTCAATATTTCCCTACATAAATGCGTAGCATCTTCAGGAAAAAATGCTACATATTGATGTATCGAAATATTGAAATAAAAATTAAATATTTTTATAAAAAAGACATCACGCTTAAATAATTATTATATTAAATTTTTTCAAAATTTTTTTTTTAATTTAAAAAAAAATTGTCTTTGAAAATTAAAAATATTTTTCGGCAAAAAATATTTAAAAAAAAGAAATAATTTTTTCAATATTTTTTAAAATTTTTATTTAATTTAAAAAAAAAAATTTCTTTGACTTAGTAGTGAAAAAAATTTTATGAAAAAAAAAATTTTTTAAAAAAAATTCGGTTTAAAAATATTTTTCCCGTTTTAGTCCATTGTAGGACAAAAATTTCATGTGCACCTAAAAATATTGAATAAAACGATTTCAAATATGCTACTCTTATTACAATCAGATTTTTCGTTAAGAAGTTATAGCCCTTCAAAGTTGACTGATTTTCAGTCTTCAAAAAAACACACCATTTTTTGATAATTAGGTAACCAAGAGGTATTCTTTTTGATTGTATTGATAAATCTATTTATTAGGAAAAGAATAGTAGACAAATTATACTGTTTTCTTTGCCTCTGTCCAGGTAAAGCGATATTTACCAACTATCCATTTGTTTTCAACATTTCTCAAATTTAATGTAAAATAAAAAAAACTATAAATTTCTATATTTGCCAAATTTTTAAAATAAGTTCTTTAATCATTGCTTTACCTAATGCAACAATTTTTAGGCGCTCGTCCTTGACCCATTTTTGGCTAGAGGTAAAAAAATATGGTTCCATATGGGCAATTTATGACATATAACCGTGAAAACCCATTAGATATACCTTCTTTTATGGATTATACAGTTCACTCGCGATAATATGAACACCCCAATATATGAACACCCCAAAATATGAACACTTTTTACTTCCATAGGGTACTCTAAAATATGAACTTAGTCAACTAAGCTGTTCATTTAAAGCGTTTTAAAATTTGAACAAAAGCAAACTGGCCTGGTTTTAATTAGTTCATATTAACGCGAGTTCACTGTATTTTACAAAAAATTTAAAAATTAATTAAAAAAAATAAATCTTTTCTTGAAAAAAATAAATTTTTAAATCTTTTCTGGAATAATTTTAAATCATAAAAAAAATTAAATCTTTTCTGGAATATTTTGCAAAAACATTTAAATCTTTTCTGGAAAATTTTACGAAAAAATTAAAAAAAAAAAATTTTTTTTAAATCTTTTCTGGAATAATTTTAATAAATTTCTTTTAAAAAGAAATTTTTTTAAAAAAAAAAAAAAAATTTTAAAAATATTTTATTTTACTTCCCATGAAATTGATTTTTCCAATAATTTCAACTTTGCTAACCCATAAGTAGGCACCCAAAAGGCGTGGAACCCTTTCCAAACACTCATTTCATAAGTTGATCAATTATTTAGCATTCGCTTTTTAATTATTTTGATTATCTCATTTGGTTCAAAAGTTATGATTTTTGCAACGAAAAAATTCCAATGGCGCCACTGTGCGTCGTTATAAATGTCTTTGATATAAGTATCTATGTCTATATTCATGACTAATTAATTAAGATATAAATAAATAGGTCAATATTCGAAGTTGTCATGGTTTTTACCTTATATCTCATCCATTTGTGGGCCGATTTTATTGATTTTAAATTAAATTTCCTTTTAACTTATTTTCTAAATGAAGCCTTAAAGTAGTCTTTACTTTTTTTTAACAAAAACATTTCAATGTCATTTTCAAAATAACTAACCTATTTTATTTGTATTGTTAACATTTCATTTATTTATTTCCCATTCCTCCCAGCAAAAAAAAAAAAAACTAAACTAAAATGATGATCTAATTTTCCAATAACCTCCTTTTAACATATGCAAACACATGCCATGCTTCAACAAAAATTTCAATACAACACAAAACAAATTCATAGGGGTATTTAACAAAATAGAGTTTAACGAAAATTCTTCTTATTATAGAAATTTATAAGTAAGAGAACAAATAATGAGAAAAAAAGGAAAATATTCGAAAGTATTACAATGTCATTGGTTAACGCATATATGCGTTGCTATTTCGTCTATATAACAATACAAATATTAACACACATGTGAATAAATACTATAGCATACATTTGTGGGAATATTTCAAAAAAAATAAAAAAAATTGTATAACAAAAAACGTACAAAAAATAAACTGAAATTGGGGCTTAATTTTTGTGTGTCTGAAAACAAAAAATAAATAAAAAGAAGACTAGAACTTCATTGTCCTTATTTTACAACTAAAACCAACAATTGTTATTTAACTTTACAAAAAATACCCTGGAGACAAATAATATCACATACACATACTAGAATGTATGGACAGGATGTAGTAGAAGTATGTAAATGTATTTTTATTTATAAAATACTTTTACAACCAAAACTAAAAACTACCACCACTACATAACTATAACAATTGCTGCCTTCTAATGTAGATTCAAGCATGAATTTTAAATTAGTTCTTGTACTTACACCCATACATTCCTATAAAAGTCATATGTATTTACATACACATATGCATGTCTCTCTCTATATATATGAATACTATGTCTATTGTATAATCATACATATGTAGTGGTTCGTTGTCGAAATATAGTAATGTTTATTTAACAATGAACATGTACAACTACTATATTTTATACACGAACAACAAAAAAATACTAAATTTCTCTAGTTTTTGATTACTTTGCTTATAAGCAACAAAAAGTTTGATTTTGCATTTAACTGCCATAAAGTAGGCTATAGTTTTTAGGTTTCAAAAGAAAAGCCAAATATTTTTAACCGAAATAAAAAAATGCAATTTGTTTAAAAGCAAATTTTGACATGCTAAACAGAAACTAATTAGAATGTTTGGCAATTTTTCATAAAAAAAAACAAAAAACCAAATTATAATCAAGAACTAATTTTTGACTTCATTAGATTACAATAGATGGGTTAATAACCAAATTATTTATATAAATTTCAACAGAAATATTTAAGATTCTTCAACAATAATATCCAGCTCTATGGAGTTATAACTTTACAACTTTATAACTTTATAACTTTATAACTTTATAACTTTATAACTTTATAACTTTATAACTTTATAACTTTATAACTTTATAACTTTATAACTTTATAACTTTATAACTTTATAACTTTATAACTTTATAACTTTATAACTTTATAACTTTATAACTTTATAACTTTATAACTTTATAACTTTATAACTTTATAACTTTATAACTTTATAACTTTATAACTTTATACCTTTATAACTTTATAACTTTATAACTTTACAACTTTATAACTTTATAACTTTATAACTTTATAACTTTATAACTTTATAACTTTATAACTTTATAACTTTATAACTTTATAACTTTATAACTTTATAACTTTATAACTTTATAACTTTATAACTTTATAACTTTATAACTTTATAACTTTATAACTTTATAACTTTATAACTTTATACCTTTATAACTTTATAACTTTATAACTTTATAACTTTATAACTTTATAACTTTATAACTTTATAACTTTATAACTTTATAACTTTATAACTTTATAACTTTATAACTTTATAACTTTATAACTTTATAACTTTATAACTTTATAACTTTATAACTTTATAACTTTATAACTTTATAACTTTATAACTTTATAACTTTATAACTTTATAACTTTATAACTTTATAACTTTATAACTTTATAACTTTATAACTTTATAACTTTATAACTTTATAACTTTATAACTTTATAACTTTATAACTTTATAACTTTATAACTTTATAACTTTATAACTTTATAACTTTATAACTTTATAACTTTATAACTTTATAACTTTATAACTTTATAACTTTATAACTTTATAACTTTATAACTTTATAACTTTATAACTTTATAACTTTATAACTTTATAACTTTATAACTTTATAACTTTATAACTTTATAACTTTATAACTTTATAACTTTATAACTTTATAACTTTATAACTTTATAACTTTATAACTTTATAACTTTATAACTTTATAACTTTATAACTTTATAACTTTATAACTTTATAACTTTATAACTTTATAACTTTATAACTTTATAACTTTATAACTTTATAACTTTATAACTTTATAACTTTATAACTTTATAACTTTATAACTTTATAACTTTATAACTTTATAACTTTATAACTTTATAACTTTATAACTTTATAACTTTATAACTTTATAACTTTATAACTTTATAACTTTATAACTTTATAACTTTATAACTTTATAACTTTATAACTTTATAACTTTATAACTTTATAACTTTATAACTTTATAACTTTATAACTTTATAACTTTATAACTTTATAACTTTATAACTTTATAACTTTATAACTTTATAACTTTATAACTTTATAACTTTATAACTTTATAACTTTATAACTTTATAACTTTATAACTTTATAACTTTATAACTTTATAACTTTATAACTTTATAACTTTATAACTTTATAACTTTATAACTTTATAACTTTATAACTTTATAACTTTATAACTTTATAACTTTATAACTTTATAACTTTATAACTTTATAACTTTATAACTTTATAACTTTATAACTTTATAACTTTATAACTTTATAACTTTATAACTTTATAACTTTATAACTTTATAACTTTATAACTTTATAACTTTATAACTTTATAACTTTATAACTTTATAACTTTATAACTTTATAACTTTATAACTTTATAACTTTATAACTTTATAACTTTATAACTTTATAACTTTATAACTTTATAACTTTATAACTTTATAACTTTATAACTTTATAACTTTATAACTTTATAACTTTATAACTTTATAACTTTATAACTTTATAACTTTATAACTTTATAACTTTATAACTTTATAACTTTATAACTTTATAACTTTATAACTTTATAACTTTATAACTTTATAACTTTATAACTTTATAACTTTATAACTTTATAACTTTATAACTTTATAACTTTATAACTTTATAACTTTATAACTTTATAACTTTATAACTTTATAACTTTATAACTTTATAACTTTATAACTTTATAACTTTATAACTTTATAACTTTATAACTTTATAACTTTATAACTTTATAACTTTATAACTTTATAACTTTATAACTTTATAACTTTATAACTTTATAACTTTATAACTTTATAACTTTATAACTTTATAACTTTATAACTTTATAACTTTATAACTTTATAACTTTATAACTTTATAACTTTATAACTTTATAACTTTATAACTTTATAACTTTATAACTTTACAACTTTACAACTTTATAATTTTATAACTTTATAACTTTTTAAAAGCATGATAACTTTGTCGATAAAATCCCAATCAGCCTTGTAGTAGACCATAAAATTATGCTTTATTTTCAAATGCTTTTTTGTTGTTTTTTTCTTGCATAACTCAAGTTAAAATATAATTTGTTTCTTTTATTTTTCTTTTATCCATTCTCATGTTTCCACTGTAAATGATTAAGCCGGAAAATCTTGCCTTAAGCTGATATTATATGTTAATTTTAAGTATTTTCTAAAGAATTGTCTATTTTCTAGAAAAATTCTCATGATATCTTCTTTATGTTTTTAAAATTTAGCATAATAAATTAACAATCCTCTTGTCTTTTAGGAACAGTTTTCTCTCTGCCTGCTTAACCGGTCTTCAGTTTGTTGAGTTGTTGTCAATAAAAGGCCAAAACCATGAATAATTTCATAAGACCAATTGTTCATTTCCTTTTGTTTTTCTAGGGAAAAACAAATCTATGATTTCCTTTCATTACTAACCCCTGCTCTTGTTTGGTTTTTTTTGTTTTTTTATGTGAAATAAAAAATCCAAAAACTTTAAAGTTCTATTTATATTCTGACAAGTTATTTGAATAAAATTTTCTATGTTTTCTGGTTAAATGTAAATTTACTGAAGGCTGAAAAACAACTTACAAAAAGTATGCCTTAAAACTCGAAATTAGGTTAACAAATTTTGCGGTTAACTTGGCCATATTCCTTGCTGGCTTGGCTTTTCTGCATGATTACCAAACTCTTGTAACTGGGAATAGCTAGCAAGGGCTCGTTTGCAAAAAAAAACCTCAATCAAGGGTATTTGTTTAAGAATGAAAATACAACATGAAATGAACAAAAATAAACATATAATTTTATTTAGATTTTCTTTTTTTTTTGGTTGCTTGTTATAATGCCATGTCTACTTAAGCCAATAAACAATACAGTGCAAAAAAATCTCCTTTTTGTAATGCTGGTTAAATCCTGGGCTTGATTTCTTTTTCCAAAGATTTTTAGGCAGCCTATAATCCTTTGGCCTAAAAGGCAGGCACTTGTAAAAACGAGTATTTTTTTAGATGCCAGCAAGATGACGGCTTTTGTTTGAAATTACTGTAGAAAACCTCAAATATTTGCAATAAAATTTTTAATTTTGTTTTATATTTATTTGTTCTGTTTCCCTCAGCCAAAAAATATATTTAAATTAAACTGTTAGAGTTCAATATTTGATTGTATTGAAAAAAATTATAGGAAATGTAAAAGAAGTGAATGTAAATACAGAAACCTAGAACCAGAACTGAACTAGAACTGAACTAGAATATTAACTAGAACTGAACTAGAACTGAACTAGAACTGAACTAGAACTGAACTAGAACTGAACTAGAACTGAACTAGAACTGAACTAGAACTGAACTAGAACTGAACTAGAACTGAACTAGAACTGAACTAGAACTGAACTAGAACTGAACTAGAACTGAACTAGAACTGAACTAGAACTGAACTAGAACTGAACTAGAACTGAACTAGAACTGAACTAGAACTGAACTAGAACTGAACTAGAACTGAACTAGAACTGAACTAGAACTGAACTAGAACTGAACTAGAACTGAACTAGAACTGAACTAGAACTGAACTAGAACTGAACTAGAACTGAACTAGAACTGAACTAGAACTGAACTAGAACTGAACTAGAACTGAACTAGAACTGAACTAGAACTGAACTAGAACTGAACTAGAACTGAACTAGAACTGAACTAGAACTGAACTAGAACTGAACTAGAACTGAACTAGAACTGAACTAGAACTGAACTAGAACTGAACTAGAACTGAACTAGAACTGAACTAGAACTGAACTAGAACTGAACTAGAACTGAACTAGAACTGAACTAGAACTGAACTAGAACTGAACTAGAACTGAACTAGAACTGAACTAGAACTGAACTAGAACTGAACTAGAACTGAACTAGAACTGAACTAGAACTGAACTAGAACTGAACTAGAACTGAACTAGAACTGAACTAGAACTGAACTAGAACTGAACTAGAACTGAACTAGAACTGAACTAGAACTGAACTAGAACTGAACTAGAACTGAACTAGAACTGAACTAGAACTGAACTAGAACTGAACTAGAACTGAACTAGAACTGAACTAGAACTGAACTAGAACTGAACTAGAACTGAACTAGAACTGAACTAGAACTGAACTAGAACTGAACTAGAACTGAACTAGAACTGAACTAGAACTGAACTAGAACTGAACTAGAACTGAACTAGAACTGAACTAGAACTGAACTAGAACTGAACTAGAACTGAACTAGAACTGAACTAGAACTGAACTAGAACTGAACTAGAACTGAACTAGAACTGAACTAGAACTGAACTAGAACTGAACTAGAACTGAACTAGAACTGAACTAGAACTGAACTAGAACTGAACTAGAACTGAACTAGAACTGAACTAGAACTGAACTAGAACTGAACTAGAACTGAACTAGAACTGAACTAGAACTAGAACTGAACTAGAACTGAACTAGAACTGAACTAGAACTGAACTAGAACTGAACTAGAACTGAACTAGAACTGAACTAGAACTGAACTAGAACTGAACTAGAACTGAACTAGAACTGAACTAGAACTGAACTAGAACTGAACTAGAACTGAACTAGAACTGAACTAGAACTGAACTAGAACTGAACTAGAACTGAACTAGAACTGAACTAGAACTGAACTAGAACTGAACTAGAACTGAACTAGAACTGAACTAGAACTGAACTAGAACTGAACTAGAACTGAACTAGAACTGAACTAGAACTGAACTAGAACTGAACTAGAACTGAACTAGAACTGAACTAGAACTGAACTAGAACTGAACTAGAACTGAACTAGAACTGAACTAGAACTGAACTAGAACTGAACTAGAACTGAACTAGAACTGAACTAGAACTGAACTAGAACTGAACTAGAACTGAACTAGAACTGAAC
This sequence comes from Calliphora vicina, assembly GCF_958450345.1. Lineage (NCBI taxonomy): Eukaryota > Metazoa > Arthropoda > Insecta > Diptera > Calliphoridae > Calliphora > Calliphora vicina. Next base: position 136,661,489 of record NC_088781.1, read on the forward strand.
TAGAACTGAACTAGAACTGAACTAGAACTGAACTAGAACTGAACTAGAACTGAACTAGAACTGAACTAGAACTGAACTAGAACTGAAGAACTGAACTAGAACTGAACTAGAACTGAACTAGAACTGAACTAGAACTGAACTAGAACTGAACTAGAACTGAACTAGAACTGAACTAGAACTGAACTAGAACTGAACTAGAACTGAACTAGAACTGAACTAGAACTGAACTAGAACTGAACTAGAACTGAACTAGAACTGAACTAGAACTGAACTAGAACTGAACTAGAACTGAACTAGAACTGAACTAGAACTGAACTAGAACTGAACTAGAACTGAACTAGAACTGAACTAGAACTGAACTAGAACTGAACTAGAACTAAACTAGAACTGAACTAGAACTGAACTAGAACTGAACTAGAACTGAACTAGAACTGAACTAGAACTGAACTAGAACTGAACTAGAACTGAACTAGAACTGAACTAGAACTGAACTAGAACTGAACTAGAACTGAACTAGAACTGAACTAGAACTGAACTAGAACTGAACTAGAACCTGAACTTGAACCCGATCAAGAACCTGAACTAGAACCTGAACTAGAACCTGAACTAGAACCTGAACTAGAACCTGAACTAGAACCTGAACTTGAACCCGAACAAGAACCTGAACTAGAACCTGAACAAGAAATGAACTAGAACCTGAACGTAGAACTCGTCCCTTCTTTTAGCATTACAAACAAACCATTTTTTAATATTTTTAATATCCATTTCAATGCAAATAACAAGAAAAACACCGCATTAAGTAATACCTTAAAACCTTCCTATGACATTATCCGGCAAAAAATTGATGTTTACCATTTATCTGCCATTTTCTCTTGTACTCTAATACGCTTTGATGAATAATCATAAACAACCATTCCTTGTTGCCTTTAATCAATCGCATTTAATGACAGCACGTTTCAATGAATTTCTGGCTAAACATTTGTTTCCCTCAACTCCTAAACAAATGTCGGAACATCTTTGCAATTACTTTATGCTGAAATGTAAGACAAAAATTTGAAGTCGTAAGTAAATGTATAGAAAATTAAAAGAATATTTATATTTCCGCTTTTATATTTGTATTACACTCGAACTTCAAACACCCACAATAGATTGTATGTTGCTTTCGAATGCTAAACTACCTACAATCAACAGTTTTTCTTGTGATTCTATTTATTATTTTTGTTTGTTTTTAGGATATTTATGTAGAAGTTTACAAATGTAAATGTTTGTGTGTTCAAAGGAATTGTAATAAAATAAGAGAAATTACTGAAAATTGCACAATTCTTTACGTAGCAACAAATAATAAAATACTGTAACATCAACAGCAAAAATAGCAACAGCAGCAGCAGCAACAATTGTAAGGATAAAATAATCCAGGCAAAGGGATGTTGTAAAACCAGACAGGCAAATTACAATTGTTAAACTGCAGTCCACTGCTCCCTTGATTGATTATGCTAAGATTTTATTAGGGGGAAAATGCAGAAGGTAATTTCTTTGATTTCTACAGAAGTTTTTAATCTTCAGCTCGGAAATTTTTACTGATTTTCTAATAATCCTGGCTTCCTTGAACAGTGTTCTTCTATTATGGAAAATATCTTACAATTACTCTTTTATTTAGAATACTTTATAGGATCTTATTTGATTCCATACTTTTAGCGAATCTAACCCCAATCTACATCAGCTCTATTCTAACAAAAGTTTTCTACTCCTATTTCAATTCACTTTATAATTCTCCAGCCCAACCTTTATACCCCATTACTTTTGCTGCCTTTAATTTCACAAAACAATCAATTCTCCCTTTTATTTTATAATTTTCAACATCACTCACTCCCAACTACACTTCACCACTTGCTAATCTGGGTCTGTAGGGTAATTGGAATTTTATATAGAAAATGAAAATGAGAAAAAAAAAAAAAACGAATTTAACATAGTTACACAAATGATGGATATAAATCCTACATCAAGCGTAAAATTCAATCACAATTATCCTGGAGAAAATAACAAAACAAAAAAGCCAAAAGAGATACAAATTAAAAAAAAGGGAAAAATATATGAATGTTAGCGTAGGCGCTGGCTGGCCTTATGCCGGGTTTATAAACGTGTGTTGGTAAAATAAATGGGAAAAATGGCAAAATGAAAAGAAAAAAATTAAATGTTAATTGAAAATGACAACCATAGAACAAAACATGAAGAGAACAACATTTACATACACATGATACATATTTATAATAGAGACAAACATACTCAGATTATAAACAATTATAGAGAAAATTTTATTAAATAAAAATAAATCGAAGGAGAAAGTCGTTTTCCAGTTTTGTTAAGGGATTCAAAATTGAATCTGTTTTAATGTGAGTACCAGTTCTGTTCTAGTTCTGTTCTAGTTCTGTTCTAGTTCTGTTCTAGTTCTGTTCTAGTTCTGTTCTAGTTCTGTTCTAGTTCTGTTCTAGTTCTGTTCTAGTTCTGTTCTAGTTCTGTTCTAGTTCTGTTCTAGTTCTGTTCTAGTTCTGTTCTAGTTCTGTTCTAGTTCTGTTCTAGTTCTGTTCTAGTTCTGTTCTAGTTCTGTTCTAGTTCTGTTCTAGTTCTGTTCTAGTTCTGTTCTAGTTCTGTTCTAGTTCTGTTCTAGTTCTGTTCTAGTTCTGTTCTAGTTCTGTTCTAGTTCTGTTCTAGTTCTGTTCTAGTTCTGTTCTAGTTCTGTTCTAGTTCTGTTCTAGTTCTGTTCTAGTTCTGTTCTAGTTCTGTTCTAGTTCTGTTCTAGTTCTGTTCTAGTTCTGTTCTAGTTCTGTTCTAGTTCTGTTCTAGTTCTGTTCTAGTTCTGTTCTAGTTCTGTTCTAGTTCTGTTCTAGTTCTGTTCTAGTTCTGTTCTAGTTCTGTTCTAGTTCTGTTCTAGTTCTGTTCTAGTTCTGTTCTAGTTCTGTTCTAGTTCTGTTCTAGTTCTGTTCTAGTTCTGTTCTAGTTCTGTTCTAGTTCTGTTCTAGTTCTGTTCTAGTTCTGTTCTAGTTCTGTTCTAGTTCTGTTCTAGTTCTGTTCTAGTTCTGTTCTAGTTCTGTTCTAGTTCTGTTCTAGTTCTGTTCTAGTTCTGTTCTAGTTCTGTTCTAGTTCTGTTCTAGTTCTGTTCTAGTTCTGTTCTAGTTCTGTTCTAGTTCTGTTCTAGTTCTGTTCTAGTTCTGTTCTAGTTCTAGTTCTAGTTCTAGTTCTGTTCTAGTTCTGTTCTAGTTCTGTTCTAGTTCTGTTCTAGTTCTGTTCTAGTTCTGTTCTAGTTCTGTTCTAGTTCTGTTCTAGTTCTGTTCTAGTTCTGTTCTAGTTCTGTTCTAGTTCTGTTCTAGTTCTGTTCTAGTTCTGTTCTAGTTCTGTTCTAGTTCTGTTCTAGTTCTGTTCTAGTTCTGTTCTAGTTCTGTTCTAGTTCTGTTCTAGTTCTGTTCTAGTTCTGTTCTAGTTCTGTTCTAGTTCTGTTCTAGTTCTGTTCTAGTTCTGTTCTAGTTCTGTTCTAGTTCTGTTCTAGTTCTGTTCTAGTTCTGTTCTAGTTCTGTTCTAGTTCTGTTCTAGTTCTGTTCTAGTTCTGTTCTAGTTCTGTTCTAGTTCTGTTCTAGTTCTGTTCTAGTTCTGTTCTAGTTCTGTTCTAGTTCTAGTTCTGTTCTAGTTCTGTTCTAGTTCTGTTCTAGTTCTGTTCTAGTTCTGTTCTAGTTCTGTTCTAGTTCTGTTCTAGTTCTGTTCTAGTTCTGTTCTAGTTCTGTTCTAGTTCTGTTCTAGTTCTGTTCTAGTTCTGTTCTAGTTCTGTTCTAGTTCTGTTCTAGTTCTGTTCTAGTTCTGTTCTAGTTCTGTTCTAGTTCTGTTCTAGTTCTGTTCTAGTTCTGTTCTAGTTCTGTTCTAGTTCTGTTCTAGTTCTGTTCTAGTTCTGTTCTAGTTCTGTTCTAGTTCTGTTCTAGTTCTGTTCTAGTTCTGTTCTAGTTCTGTTCTAGTTCTGTTCTAGTTCTGTTCTAGTTCTGTTCTAGTTCTGTTCTAGTTCTGTTCTAGTTCTGTTCTAGTTCTGTTCTAGTTCTGTTCTAGTTCTGTTCTAGTTCTGTTCTAGTTCTGTTCTAGTTCTGTTCTAGTTCTGTTCTAGTTCTGTTCTAGTTCTGTTCTAGTTCTGTTCTAGTTCTGTTCTAGTTCTGTTCTAGTTCTGTTCTAGTTCTGTTCTAGTTCTGTTCTAGTTCTGTTCTAGTTCTGTTCTAGTTCTGTTCTAGTTCTGTTCTAGTTCTGTTCTAGTTCTGTTCTAGTTCTGTTCTAGTTCTGTTCTAGTTCTGTTCTAGTTCTGTTCTAGTTCTGTTCTAGTTCTGTTCTAGTTCTGTTCTAGTTCTGTTCTAGTTCTGTTCTAGTTCTGTTCTAGTTCTGTTCTAGTTCTGTTCTAGTTCTGTTCTAGTTCTGTTCTAGTTCTGTTCTAGTTCTGTTCTAGTTCTGTTCTAGTTCTGTTCTAGTTCTGTTCTAGTTCTGTTCTAGTTCTGTTCTAGTTCTGTTCTAGTTCTGTTCTAGTTCTGTTCTAGTTCTGTTCTAGTTCTGTTCTAGTTCTGTTCTAGTTCTGTTCTAGTTCTGTTCTAGTTCTGTTCTAGTTCTGTTCTAGTTCTGTTCTAGTTCTGTTCTAGTTCTGTTCTAGTTCTGTTCTAGTTCTGTTCTAGTTCTGTTCTAGTTCTGTTCTAGTTCTGTTCTAGTTCTGTTCTAGTTCTGTTCTAGTTCTGTTCTAGTTCTGTTCTAGTTCTGTTCTAGTTCTGTTCTAGTTCTGTTCTAGTTCTGTTCTAGTTCTGTTCTAGTTCTGTTCTAGTTCTGTTCTAGTTCTGTTCTAGTTCTGTTCTAGTTCTGTTCTAGTTCTGTTCTAGTTCTGTTCTAGTTCTGTTCTAGTTCTGTTCTAGTTCTGTTCTAGTTCTGTTCTAGTTCTGTTCTAGTTCTGTTCTAGTTCTGTTCTAGTTCTGTTCTAGTTCTGTTCTAGTTCTGTTCTAGTTCTGTTCTAGTTCTGTTCTAGTTCTGTTCTAGTTCTGTTCTAGTTCTGTTCTAGTTCTGTTCTAGTTCTGTTCTAGTTCTGTTCTAGTTCTGTTCTAGTTCTGTTCTAGTTCTGTTCTAGTTCTGTTCTAGTTCTAGTTCTGTTCTAGTTCTGTTCTAGTTCTGTTCTAGTTCTGTTCTAGTTCTGTTCTAGTTCTGTTCTAGTTCTGTTCTAGTTCTGTTCTAGTTCTGTTCTAGTTCTGTTCTAGTTCTGTTCTAGTTCTGTTCTAGTTCTGTTCTAGTTCTGTTCTAGTTCTGTTCTAGTTCTGTTCTAGTTCTGTTCTAGTTCTGTTCTAGTTCTGTTCTAGTTCTGTTCTAGTTCTGTTCTAGTTCTGTTCTAGTTCTGTTCTAGTTCTGTTCTAGTTCTGTTCTAGTTCTGTTCTAGTTCTGTTCTAGTTCTGTTCTAGTTCTAGTTCTGTTCTAGTTCTGTTCTAGTTCTGTTCTAGTTCTGTTCTAGTTCTGTTCTAGTTCTGTTCTAGTTCTGTTCTAGTTCTGTTCTAGTTCTGTTCTAGTTCTGTTCTAGTTCTGTTCTAGTTCTGTTCTAGTTCTGTTCTAGTTCTGTTCTAGTTCTGTTCTAGTTCTGTTCTAGTTCTGTTCTAGTTCTGTTCTAGTTCTGTTCTAGTTCTGTTCTAGTTCTGTTCTAGTTCTGTTCTAGTTCTGTTCTAGTTCTGTTCTAGTTCTGTTCTAGTTCTGTTCTAGTTCTGTTCTAGTTCTGTTCTAGTTCTGTTCTAGTTCTGTTCTAGTTCTGTTCTAGTTCTGTTCTAGTTCTGTTCTAGTTCTGTTCTAGTTCTGTTCTAGTTCTGTTCTAGTTCTGTTCTAGTTCTGTTCTAGTTCTGTTCTAGTTCTGTTCTAGTTCTGTTCTAGTTCTGTTCTAGTTCTGTTCTAGTTCTGTTCTAGTTCTGTTCTAGTTCTGTTCTAGTTCTGTTCTAGTTCTGTTCTAGTTCTGTTCTAGTTCTGTTCTAGTTCTGTTCTAGTTCTGTTCTAGTTCTGTTCTAGTTCTGTTCTAGTTCTGTTCTAGTTCTGTTCTAGTTCTGTTCTAGTTCTGTTCTAGTTCTGTTCTAGTTCTGTTCTAGTTCTGTTCTAGTTCTGTTCTAGTTCTGTTCTAGTTCTGTTCTAGTTCTGTTCTAGTTCTGTTCTAGTTCTGTTCTAGTTCTGTTCTAGTTCTGTTCTAGTTCTGTTCTAGTTCTGTTCTAGTTCTGTTCTAGTTCTGTTCTAGTTCTGTTCTAGTTCTGTTCTAGTTCTGTTCTAGTTCTGTTCTAGTTCTGTTCTAGTTCTGTTCTAGTTCTGTTCTAGTTCTGTTCTAGTTCTGTTCTAGTTCTGTTCTAGTTCTGTTCTAGTTCTGTTCTAGTTCTGTTCTAGTTCTGTTCTAGTTCTGTTCTAGTTCTGTTCTAGTTCTGTTCTAGTTCTGTTCTAGTTCTGTTCTAGTTCTGTTCTAGTTCTGTTCTAGTTCTGTTCTAGTTCTGTTCTAGTTCTGTTCTAGTTCTGTTCTAGTTCTGTTCTAGTTCTGTTCTAGTTCTGTTCTAGTTCTGTTCTAGTTCTGTTCTAGTTCTGTTCTAGTTCTGTTCTAGTTCTGTTCTAGTTCTGTTCTAGTTCTGTTCTAGTTCTGTTCTAGTTCTGTTCTAGTTCTGTTCTAGTTCTGTTCTAGTTCTGTTCTAGTTCTGTTCTAGTTCTGTTCTAGTTCTGTTCTAGTTCTGTTCTAGTTCTGTTCTAGTTCTGTTCTAGTTCTGTTCTAGTTCTGTTCTAGTTCTGTTCTAGTTCTGTTCTAGTTCTGTTCTAGTTCTGTTCTAGTTCTGTTCTAGTTCTGTTCTAGTTCTGTTCTAGTTCTGTTCTAGTTCTGTTCTAGTTCTGTTCTAGTTCTGTTCTAGTTCTGTTCTAGTTCTGTTCTAGTTCTGTTCTAGTTCTGTTCTAGTTCTGTTCTAGTTCTGTTCTAGTTCTGTTCTAGTTCTGTTCTAGTTCTGTTCTAGTTCTGTTCTAGTTCTGTTCTAGTTCTGTTCTAGTTCTGTTCTAGTTCTGTTCTAGTTCTGTTCTAGTTCTGTTCTAGTTCTGTTCTAGTTCTGTTCTAGTTCTGTTCTAGTTCTGTTCTAGTTCTGTTCTAGTTCTGTTCTAGTTCTGTTCTAGTTCTGTTCTAGTTCTGTTCTAGTTCTGTTCTAGTTCTGTTCTAGTTCTGTTCTAGTTCTGTTCTAGTTCTGTTCTAGTTCTGTTCTAGTTCTGTTCTAGTTCTGTTCTAGTTCTGTTCTAGTTCTGTTCTAGTTCTGTTCTAGTTCTGTTCTAGTTCTGTTCTAGTTCTGTTCTAGTTCTGTTCTAGTTCTGTTCTAGTTCTGTTCTAGTTCTGTTCTAGTTCTGTTCTAGTTCTGTTCTAGTTCTGTTCTAGTTCTGTTCTAGTTCTGTTCTAGTTCTGTTCTAGTTCTGTTCTAGTTCTGTTCTAGTTCTGTTCTAGTTCTGTTCTAGTTCTGTTCTAGTTCTGTTCTAGTTCTAGTTCTGTTCTAGTTCTGTTCTAGTTCTAGTTCTGTTCTAGTTCTGTTCTAGTTCTGTTCTAGTTCTGTTCTAGTTCTGTTCTAGTTCTGTTCTAGTTCTGTTCTAGTTCTGTTCTAGTTCTGTTCTAGTTCTGTTCTAGTTCTGTTAAAGTCATTTAATAGAAATTGCTTTTGCCCTCCTCTCAAAATAATTTGTTTAGTATATTTAAAAAACAAATAAACATTATATATTCAAATCGCCATAACCATCTGCTTCATATAAATACTTATACAATGGAAATTATATGTATAAATTGCAATAATAAAAAAAAATCATTTTATACTTTCCAATCAATGATTTTAAATAAATATATTTTTATTTGATGATCAACAATTTTAAAACAATTTTTTTAGCTGTCTCTCAAACAATTGCAATACAAATATAAAATTTTATTTCTATTTATTTCATTTCAGTTTCGTTTCTTTTTTTTTGGCGTAAATTGTCAGTTACAATTTTCCGTTTAGTTGTCATTGCTGTTTCAGTTACTATAACAGCTTTAATAAAAATTAATATCAATATAAATTGTAGCAAAAATATATTTTTATGTTTATAGCAGTTGCTTGTAATTTCTATTTTTTATTTAAACTCAAAGCTTTAGTAGCAAGAAATCTGAAGAAGAGAAAATGTCAGAAATATCCCCTTCCAAGATTTTCGTGAGGAATTTTCTGGGAATTATTATTGTTATTTTTTATTATTATTTTTAGTATACAATTTGTTTAACCAGCAAAGAAAAGTGTGTTTTATATTGAGTAAATTTCTATAGTTATTTACACCTGGTAAATGAAGAGTAGAAAAACGTGCTAGAAATAATTCAAGTGTACACACCACAATTTCCGTTTCCTTTTTTGTGCGTTTCCATTTGACTTGTTTTTGAAATTTAAACTTGTCTTTTAGATTGTAGAAATATGAGGAAATAATAAAACATTTATGATTGAGTAAGAATGAAGGGCGGGATAGGAAATAGAAAATAATTTCAATAAAATTAAGTATTTGAATTAAGTTCAAAGGCAACACGACTTCAATGTTAATATTTGCCCCCATTGTAATGAAAAGTTTTTATTTAATTCATTGAGAAATGTTTTATTTTCAAATTCTGTTCAAAAATATCTTCAACTTAAGACCTGTTTAATTAATCTTTAAGTACTTGCAAACAAATCATATATATATTCCATAGTATCTTATAGACTTCTATGGCATGCAAGAACATTTTGACACGCATCAAATAGAACAAATATGTGTTTGGATTGTATTTGAAGTCATAGTAAATGGCCATGATGCAAAACATTGAAATAAATAATAAACAATCAACTGTAATGATGACAATACAGTATGTCAGTACACATGTAGATTGAACAATAATGACACATTCCTATATGTTTCCTCTTATCCTTGTCCTCCGAAATATTTTGTAATAAATGTAAACACACATGTTAATGGAAACCTTTGACAGAACAATGACAAAAAGGACAATTGTATGCAATTGTTGTACAATATGTATGATGTGCTTTATTACTGTAAGTGTTTGTTTGAAAATAGAGCCAGTAATAGAGATAGAGAGAAAGAGAGGGAAACAGATGCACAAAAGGACATCTTTAAATGGGTAGGTTTAGGATGATGTATGGTTAAAGGTGCTATTGTATTTATAATATTCAGGTCAGGCTTACCTATTAGGTTAAAAGATAACAGAGTTTTTAAACAAAGTGTTTTCAAGACTTTGTTTTAGCCCTAGTTCAGTTCTAGTTCAGTTCCAGTTCAGTTCTAGTTCAGGTTCTAGTTCAGGTTCTAGTTCAGGTTCTAGTTCAGGTTCTAGTTCAGGTTCTAGTTCAGGTTCTAGTTCAGGTTCTAGTTCAGTTCTAGTTCAGTTCTAGTTCAGGTTCTAGTTCAGGTTCTAGTTCAGGTTCTAGTTCAGGTTCTAGTTCTAGTTCAGTTCTAGTTCAGTTCTAGTTCAGTTCTAGTTCAGTTCTAGTTCAGTTCTAGTTCAGTTCTAGTTCAGTTCTAGTTCAGTTCTAGTTCAGTTCTAGTTCAGTTCTAGTTCAGTTCTAGTTCAGTTCTAGTTCAGTTCTAGTTCAGTTCTAGTTCAGTTCTAGTTCAGTTCTAGTTCAGTTCTAGTTCAGTTCTAGTTCAGTTCTAGTTCAGTTCTAGTTCAGTTCTAGTTCAGTTCTAGTTCAGTTCTAGTTCAGTTCTAGTTCAGTTCTAGTTCAGTTCTAGTTCAGTTCTAGTTCAGTTCTAGTTCAGTTCTAGTTCAGTTCTAGTTCAGTTCTAGTTCAGTTCTAGTTCAGTTCTAGTTCAGTTCTAGTTCAGTTCTAGTTCAGTTCTAGTTCAGTTCTAGTTCAGTTCTAGTTCAGTTCTAGTTCAGTTCTAGTTCAGTTCTAGTTCAGTTCTAGTTCAGTTCTAGTTCAGTTCTAGTTCAGTTCTAGTTCAGTTCTAGTTCAGTTCTAGTTCAGTTCTAGTTCAGTTCTAGTTCAGTTCTAGTTCAGTTCTAGTTCAGTTCTAGTTCAGCTCTAGTTCAGTTCTAGTTCAGTTCTAGTTCAGTTCTAGTTCAGTTCTAGTTCAGTTCTAGTTCAGTTCTAGTTCAGTTCTAGTTCAGTTCTAGTTCAGTTCTAGTTCAGTTCTAGTTCAGTTCTAGTTCAGTTCTAGTTCAGTTCTAGTTCAGTTCTAGTTCAGTTCTAGTTCAGTTCCAGTTCAGTTCTAGTTCAGTTCTAGTTCAGTTCTAGTTCAGTTCTAGTTCTAGTTCAGTTCTAGTTCAGTTCTAGTTCAGTTCTTGTTCAGTTCTAGTTCAGTTCTAGTTCAGTTCTAGTTCAGTTCTAGTTCAGTTCTAGTTCAGTTCTAGTTCAGTTCTAGTTCAGTTCTAGTTCAGTTCTAGTTCAGTTCTAGTTCAGTTCTAGTTCAGTTCTAGTTCAGTTCTAGTTCAGTTCTAGTTCAGTTCTAGTTCAGTTCTAGTTCAGTTCTAGTTCAGTTCTAGTTCAGTTCTAGTTCAGTTCTAGTTCAGTTCTAGTTCAGTTCTAGTTCAGTTCTAGTTCAGTTCTAGTTCAGTTCTAGTTCAGTTCTAGTTCAGTTCTAGTTCAGTTCTAGTTCAGTTCTAGTTCAGTTCTAGTTCAGTTCTAGTTCAGTTCTAGTTCAGTTCTAGTTCAGTTCTAGTTCAGTTCTAGTTCAGTTCTAGTTCAGTTCTAGTTCAGTTCTAGTTCAGTTCTAGTTCAGTTCTAGTTCAGTTCTAGTTCAGTTCTAGTTCAGTTCTAGTTCAGTTCTAGTTCAGTTCTAGTTCAGTTCTAGTTCAGTTCTAGTTCAGTTCTAGTTCAGTTCTAGTTCAGTTCTAGTTCAGTTCTAGTTCAGTTCTAGTTCAGTTCTAGTTCAGTTCTAGTTCAGTTCTAGTTCAGTTCTAGTTCAGTTCTAGTTCAGTTCTAGTTCAGTTCTAGTTCAGTTCTAGTTCAGTTCTAGTTCAGTTCTAGTTCAGTTCTAGTTCAGTTCTAGTTCAGTTCTAGTTCAGTTCTAGTTCAGTTCTAGTTCAGTTCTAGTTCAGTTCTAGTTCAGTTCTAGTTCAGTTCTAGTTCAGTTCTAGTTCAGTTCTAGTTCAGTTCTAGTTCAGTTCTAGTTCAGTTCTAGTTCAGTTCTAGTTCAGTTCTAGTTCAGTTCTAGTTCAGTTCTAGTTCAGTTCTAGTTCAGTTCTAGTTCAGTTCTAGTTCAGTTCTAGTTCAGTTCTAGTTCAGTTCTAGTTCAGTTCTAGTTCAGTTCTAGTTCAGTTCTAGTTCAGTTCTAGTTCAGTTCTAGTTCAGTTCTAGTTCAGTTCCAGTTCAGTTCTAGTTCAGTTCTAGTTCAGTTCTAGTTCAGTTCTAGTTCAGTTCTAGTTCAGTTCTAGTTCAGTTCTAGTTCAGTTCTAGTTCAGTTCTAGTTCAGTTCTAGTTCAGTTCTAGTTCAGTTCTAGTTCAGTTCTAGTTCAGTTCTAGTTCAGTTCTAGTTCAGTTCTAGTTCAGTTCTAGTTCAGTTCTAGTTCAGTTCTAGTTCAGTTCTAGTTCAGTTCTAGTTCAGTTCTAGTTCAGTTCTAGTTCAGTTCTAGTTCAGTTCTAGTTCAGTTCTAGTTCAGTTCTAGTTCAGTTCTAGTTCAGTTCTAGTTCAGTTCTAGTTCAGTTCTAGTTCAGTTCTAGTTCAGTTCTAGTTCAGTTCTAGTTCAGTTCTAGTTCAGTTCTAGTTCAGTTCTAGTTCAGTTCTAGTTCAGTTCTAGTTCAGTTCTAGTTCAGTTCTAGTTCAGTTCTAGTTCAGTTCTAGTTCAGTTCTAGTTCAGTTCTAGTTCAGTTCTAGTTCAGTTCTAGTTCAGTTCTAGTTCAGTTCTAGTTCAGTTCTAGTTCAGTTCTAGTTCAGTTCTAGTTCGGTTCTAGTTCAGTTCTAGTTCAGTTCTAGTTCAGTTCTAGTTCAGTTCTAGTTCAGTTCTAGTTCAGTTCTAGTTCAGTTCTAGTTCAGTTCTAGTTCAGTTCTAGTTCAGTTCTAGTTCAGTTCTAGTTCAGTTCTAGTTCAGTTCTAGTTCAGTTCTAGTTCAGTTCTAGTTCAGTTCTAGTTCAGTTCTAGTTCAGTTCTAGTTCAGTTCTAGTTCAGTTCTAGTTAAGGTTCTAGTTCAGGTTCTAGTTCAGGTTCTAGTTCAGGTTCTAGTTCAGGTTCTAGTTCAGGTTCTAGTTCAGGTTCTAGTTCAGGTTCTAGTTCAGGTTCTAGTTCAGGTTCTAGTTCAGGTTCTAGTTCAGGTTCTAGTTCAGGTTCTAGTTCAGGTTCTAGTTCAGGTTCTAGTTCAGGTTCTAGTTCAGGTTCTAGTTCAGGTTCTAGTTCAGGTTCTAGTTCAGGTTCTACTTCAGGTTCTAGTTCAGGTTCTAGTTCAGTTCAAGTAAAGTTCTAGTCAGTTAAATCAGAGATAACTTGTTTGGTTTCTAACACATCTTTCCACAAATCCCTTTCTTGCCAAATCCAAAGTGTTGAACAATAAATGTCATTAACAAAAAGCATAACAGTCTGTTGCATGAACAAACATGCTCACATAAATGTAAACATTGTTAATAAAAATGACAAGAACAAAAAAAATAAAGTATAACAACAATATCATAAAATTATGCCAACTTTAGGTAGAATAATATATGTACATCAATAAATATGTAGTATATAGAACTATACATATATTTATGTATATACAAACAAGTATATGCATGTAAGGTTTTATGTACAAAATACCTATCTATCTATGGTTATGTACGTAAAATATTAATAATGTTTTACAAATATGTTAACAATAGGTAAAACATTTACATGCTCTACATTTACACAAATAAAACTGACACTGACATACTTGCAGATAGATGTACACCGCCAACTCCTACTCTAAATATTGTCTTTAAACACCCCATGAAATGACGTAGAGTAATGGATAACATACAAAGTAACACAGATATTTATATAGACAATGTAATAGAATATAAATTAGAGGCTTGCATATCCTTAGGAAGCATCTTAAATATCCTCATTTTCATAAACAAAAACAGTATTACAGGATATTATTGCGAAATAGCAATTCGTTTGCACTTTTTGAATGATAGTCTCAAATTTTGGTTCATAACTTTTGTACTACTAAAGAGATTATGTTGATTTTCAAACTCAAACATCATAGGACAATAATAAAGATTCTGGGTAAAAATCATTTATTTGTGTTTTATATATTAAATGTGAGCCTGTTTTACACACACATACTGAGGGTTAGATAAGGCAATATAAACTTAGAATCTTTAAAGGATCTAAAATACTGTTTATGCAGTATAACAATTTATAACGATTTCCTTAGCTTTTCAAATTTTCTTATATTTCAAATGAATCTTTCAATGACAATAGCTATTTTAATTCTTCGAAAAGCAATCTTTTAGTTTCAAAAATTTCATGATAATTTTAACGTTATACAACTACGTACTGCATGTGTCAGTAAATACGTTTCATTATTTTTTCCCCAAACCTGTATGTGTTTATTTTGTGCAATTTTAGTGAAATGTTTTACGCATTTTCCAGCTAAAATGTTGCAGGATGTTGATGATTTTCCGTTTGCAGATGATTTAACCTTTAGAGATACTCAACTAAACAGTCAAGGATAAAATTAAACGTAGGGCAAACAGGTTTTATTACATCCTGTTTTCAAAACTCAAGGTAAAGTAAGAACAGCAATATTGAAATGAAATTTAAAATTTTCTTGAAGAGCAATAAATTTCAAAATTTGTAAAAACAGAAAATTATGAGAAAAAGAAGATACTGGTCATATATTGGTAATACTCAGGCTGTAAATGAAATTTAATATTTTGTTTAAGTAAATTTTTGGATTTTGATTTAGAAAGTTTTAGGCAAATGTTTTTATTTATTTTTTTATTTATTTCGAAAATATTGCAGAAAAATGTTTTTTTAATTTTATAATTTAATCAGATTTTTCTTGAACATTTTTAAATCAAATTTTCAAAATATTCATATTCTATTGTAAGAAATTTAATTAATATTTATTTATTGATTTATAAAACATTTTAAAAAATTAAAAAAAGTTGATTTATTAAAAAAACATTTTTAATAATTTAAATTTTTTATATTTTTTTAATTTTTGATTTCTAAAATTATAAATAATATTTTCCAAGTTTTAACAATTTCTGTATTTAAATTCGAATTTGCGAAAATTTACAAAAAACTTTATTCTTTCAAAAAAGAAATGCAAAGTCACTTTGAAATCTAAATAAACTTCGTAAAAATTTCAAATTTAACTGAAAATTTTTAATTTCGAATTTCGTAAATAGGGGAAATAGTAAGAAAATCATAAAAATATTTATAAATTTGTTTTCCTCAGTCGCTAAATAACATTTTACAACTGTTAAATATTTTTCGAACTTAAGTTCACTAAGAACTTCGAAAATTTGATTTAATACAATTTTCAAATGTTGTACAAAATTTTTTAAATTCGAAATTCATTATCGAATACATTGTAAGAAAATCATGAAATTATTTATATTTTCATAATCCAAGGCTCTAAATAATATTTTCCAAGTTTTAACAATTTCTGTATTTAAATTCGAATTTTCGAAAATTTCCAAAAAATTTTATTCTTTCAGAAAAGAAATGAAAAGTCACTTTGAAATCTAAATAAACTTCGTAAAATTTTCGAATTTAACTGAAAATGTTTAGTTTCGAAATTCTTTAAATTCGAAATAGTAAGAAAATCATAAAAATATTTATAAATTTGTTTTCCTCAGTCGCTAAATAACATTTTACAACTGTTAAATATTTTTCGAAATTAAGTTCGAATTTTCGAAAATTACAAAAAAAAAAAAAATTCAAAAAATCTTTTAAAATTTGATCAAATACTAATAACTTTGAAAATTTGATTTAATTGCATACAATTTTCAAATTATTTATACAATTTTTTAATTTCGAAAGAAATATATCGGATGAATTGTAAGAAAATCATGAAATTATTTATGTTTCCAAAATCCACAGGCTCTAAATAACATTTTCCAAGGTTTAACAATTTTTGTATTTAAATTCGAATTTTCGAAAATTTCCAAAAAATTTTATTCTTTCAGAAAAGAAATGCAAAGTCACTTTGAAATCTAAATAAACTTCGTAAAAATTTCGAATTTAACTGAAAATGTTTAATTTCGAAAGTCTTTAAATTCGAAATAATAAGAAAATCATAAAAATATTTATAAATTTGTTTTCCTCAGTCGCTAAATAACATTTTTCAACTGTTAAATATTTTTCGAACTTAAGTTCGAATTTTCGAAAATTTTTAAAAAATTTGATTTTTACTTTAAAATGTAAAATTCGAACTTAAGTTCGAATTTTCGAAAATTTTTAAAAAATTTGATTTTTACTTTAAAATGTAAATAAACTGCGTAAAAATTTCGAATTTAATTGAAAATTTTTAATTTCGAAATTCGTAAAGAGGGGAAAAAGTAAGAAAATCATAAAAATATTTATAAATTTGATTTCCTCAGTCTCTAAATAACATTTTCCAAGTTTTAACAAGTTTTCGAACTAAAGTTCGAATTTTAGAAAATTTTTAAAAAATTTGATTTTTTTCAAAAATTTTTTATATTATGATCAAATCACTAAGAACTTCGAAAATTTGATTTAATTTGCATACAATTTTCAAATTTTGTACAAAATTTTTAAATTCGAAATTCATATATCCAATAAATGGTAAGAAAATCATGAAATTATGTATGTTTTCATAATCCAAGGCTCTAAATAATATTTTCCAAGTTTTAACAATTTTTGTATTTAAATTCGGATTTTCGAAAATTTCCAAAAATTTTATTCTTTCAGAAAAGAAATGTAAAGTCACTTTGAAATCTAAATAAACATCGTAAAAATTTCGAATTTAACTGAAAATGTTTAATTTCGAAATTCTTTAAATTCGAAATAGTAAGAAAATCATAAAAATATTTATAAATTTGTTTTCCCCAGTCTCTAAATAACATTTTCAAACTTAAAAATATTTTTCGAACTTAAGTACGAATTTTCGAAAATTAAAAAAAAAAAAAAATTTTTAAAAAATTTTTTTTAAAATATGATGAAATACTAATAACTTCGAAAATTTGATTTAATTGCTACAATTTTCAAATTATTTATACAATTTTTTAATTTCGAATGAAATATATCGGATGAATTGTAAGAAAATCATGAAATTATTTATATTTTCATAATTCAGAGGCTCTAAATAACATTATCCAAGTTTTAAAAATTTATCGTATTTAAATTCGAATTTTGGAAAAAAAAATTTTATTCTTTAAAATGTAAATAAACTGCGTAAAAATTTCGAATTTAATTGAAAATTACTAATTTCGAAATTCGTAAATAGGGGAAATAGTAAGAAAAACATAAAAATATTTATAAATTTGTTTTCCTCAGTCTCTAAATAACATTTTCAAACTTTTAAATATTTTTCGAACTTAAGTTCGAATTTTCGAAAATTACCAAAAAAAAATAATTTTTTCAAAAAATCTTTTAAAATTGGATCAAATACTAATAACTTCGAAAATTTGATTTAATTGAATACAATTTTAAAATTATTTATACAATTTTTTAATTTCGAAAGAAATATATCGGATGAATTGTAAGATAATCATGAAATTATTTATGTTTCCATAATCCACAGGCTTTAAATAACATTAGCCAAGTTTTAAAAATGTTTCGTATTTAAATTCAAATTTTCGAAGAATTTTAAAAAATCATATAGTATGTGAAAGAAATGCAAAGTAATTTTAGAATGTAAATAAACTGCATGCTAATTTCGAATTTAGCTTGAACATTTATAATTTCGAAAATCGTAAATAGGAAAAATAGTAAGATAATCATGAATTCAAAGGCTCTACATAACATTTTCCAAGTTTTAAACATTTTTCAAACTTAAGTTTGAATTTTCGAAACTTAAAAAAAAATGATTTTATCAAAAAATCTTTTAAAATTTTATTAAAACAAAAGTAACTTTGAAAATTCGATTTAATTGCATGAAATTTTTAATTTTTTTTCCGAATTTTCTAAAATTTGAGAATTTTTGAATTTTCAAAAAACGTTTAAAATTTAACTCTAAACCAAAAATGACTTTGAAAATTAGCGGATAAAATTTAAAAAATATTTGTCCAAATTTTTAATTTCGAAATTTTTAACTATACTAAATTTTATATATCGAATACTCTATAAAATTATCTTAATCTGCAAATAACTTTTAAAATTAGATTTAACAGATTTTTGTAGAAAATTTTTAATTTCGAAATACGTTAATAGAGGATATAATAAGAAAATCAATAAATAATTTGTTTGCATATAAAACATTCACAAGCTGTAAATAAAATTTTTAATGTTTTAAAATCTTTTCGAAATTAAACTCCAATTTTCGAACATGTCGAAAAATATTTTTTGTTTTTTTAAAAAAAAACTTCAAAATGTGAAAATCTGCACATAATATTAATAATGTCTTACAATGCATAAAATTCCAAATTAGCTAAAAAATTTCTTATTTCGAGCCCGAATAAACATGATCATGCGGAACTTATCAAGATTAATTTTTTGAGTCATGGAAATATAACCATATGCAGACACTACTACGTGATAAAATACCAAAAAAAAAAAGACCCGTGTCTCCCAGTTTTTCTCAAAGTCATGCACTTTTTATGGGCCCCCAAAGATTTGGGCCCTCGGTGAAATTTTTGCAAGAAAGTGATAATTTTTCAGGCTCATATCTTGAAAACAGTTCTGAATTTTGATTAACTCTCTGAGGCAAAGTTGTAGCCCTTGGCATAATGAACAAAAATTGTGAACATATAAAATCAAAAAAACTTCATCTTCAAGATCAAAATCGCCAAAAACTTTAAAAAATTAGAAATAATTTTTTTTTGGAAGCTGCCTAAAAGTATGCTTTAGTTTATAATAATTTTTACTTATATTTACCTACCTAAACGGTGTTAAGAATCATTCCTAGAAAGTTCATATGTTCTAGAAAGTTGTTTATTGAGATCTTATGTACATTTTTGTAGTCAATTGTGTCCTTGAATTTTGAAACTACCTATAAATTTGCCCTGTTTGATGGCATCAAATTTTTAATTTCGAAATTCATTAATATAGAAAATTATTAGAGATCAAGAAATTAGTTAAATATTTGTAATTATCAAGCTGTATGCAGTATTTTTTTCGAATTTAAAATCGAATCTTCGAAAATGATTCAAAAAATTACATTTTCTTAAAACATTTTTGAAATGGATTTTGAAATTTAAAATTTAATTTTTTTTGAAAATTTTAAATTTCGAAATTTTTTTACAAAACAAAATGTTCACTCAATTAATGATTTTACCAAATACAAACTTGAAGTCAATTAATTTTCTGATTGTATTTTTTTGTCTGTCTTATTTATAATTGAATTATAAATAATTTAAAATTTTTATTTGTTTCTCTAATAAACTAAATCAACAAAATATTGTCATTATCAATTAATAAAGTAAAAATTATTTAATAATACAAAAAAATACTTAAATACTAATAACAATAATTATAAACTTAGGTTAGAAAATTCTTTGGAATTTATTTTTTTTTACACTTAAAAGCAATAAATTAAGTAAATCGTTAAAATAAAATTAAAACTAAAACTAAATTAAAAGTTAATATCCCAACCACTGGTCTCTGGGGGAGGATCCGAATCGTTTTCCACGCCCGAAGGACCAAAGTATTGCAAATCAGTGTTACTGGTAATGGGTCGTTTAATGGGTGAGGGCAGCTGTTTGCTGCGCAGCTTTTGCCAGTCCAAGTTGTCGAACCAGCTGGAAATATTAAAGGAATATAAAATGAATTTCTTTTAATAAAAATCTGTTATTAATTATTTGTTACCTATGCCTTTTTATATCCAATATACCCTTCCTCTGATAGCCCAGCCTTTCGGCGGGCAATTGTTTGCACAAAGCTTTTATGAGTCCCTGAGCAGATTTGGGTATTTTCGAGGGCATTTGCACTACATCTATGCCACCCAGGATTTGTTGATAAATTTTTATTTGATTTTGTCCACGGAACGGAGTTTTACCCACCAACAATTCAAATACTAAAATACCCAAGGCCCAATAGTCCACGGAACGATCGTGGCCTCTGTCTAGGATAATTTCGGGTGCCACATATTCGGGGGTGCCGGCAAATGTATGGGTTTTTTGATTGGTCGGTATGTGTTTGGCAAAGCCAAAATCAACCTGGAAGAAATTAAGCAAAAATATAATAACTTTCTAAAGAGAAACTTTTATGTTTAATTGAGAAAGCTTTAAATTGATTTAAAGCTTTTGAGTAAAAAACTGTAAATATTTGTTCAAATTTGATTCAATTTGTGATTATTATTCTCACCAATTTACAATAACCATCGGTGGTCAACATTAAATTCTCCGGCTTCAAGTCTCTGTAAATAATATTATGCGAGTGCAGAAAGTCAAAAGCTTCCACCACACAGCCAGCTATAAAACGAGCAGTCTTTTCATCGAAAAATCGTCTCTGAGACATTACAGTCCAAACATCGCCACCCATGCAGGCCTCCATCAGGAAATACACAAATTTCTCATTGCGGAAAGTTTTAAATAATCTGAAAGAATATAAAAAAAATCCATGAATTATTAAAAAAGCTTTAAAAGCTTTTAAGTTGCCACTTACTCTATTATAAATGGCGAACTGCGACACTTCATCATCACATGCTTTTCACTGTACACATGTTCAATCTGATCCTGCTTAACAATATCAATTTTCTTAATTATCTTCAAGGCAAATGTTTTACTATCATAAGACACCAAATCGACCTTGCCAAAGGCACCCGAGCCCAATGTAGCAATTTTCTTTAGGTCCGTTAATTCCACATTGGCATATTCATTATCAAATTCAGATTTGCGATTGCCGTCACTGCTGCGGGTTTCACAGTTTTCTGTGGGCAATTCGCGCAGTTGAGGTATGGTGCCCAAGTAGCTGATAAAAGCTCTAAAAGAAACATAAATTAAAAATCCTGAATCATAATTAAAATGTCACCCTTACTCTCTGTCTAGTTTTAACACTTCGGTTCCAGGAGCATCTGCATATACACTGGCCTGCCTACAATCTGCATTGAGTAAAGCCTGCTCACCAAAATAGTCTCCCCGTTTCCGGCGATCCACCACTCTTTCTTCACCATTTTCCACCAGTTTCTTAATGGTCACTGTGCCTCCTCGTATAATAAAGAATTCATTGCCTATGTCTCCCTCTTTCACTATGCAAGTATTAGTCTCAAAGAATTTCTTAAAGAAAAATTAAAAATTAGTCAACTACAATCCATATTTCAGAGATAAATTCTTAATACTCACCCTCTGCAACAAATCCACCACTTTACCCAGCACATCCTCTCCCAAATCGTTTAAGAACGGTGCCGATCTCAAGAAATTCAAATTCTCTTCCCGCTCCTTAGAGCCCGATATAACCATGATCTTGCGGAACTTATCACGATCAATTTTCCAAACACTGGCATTTGTAGCCGCCCTAATCGATGCAAAACGCTTAGCATTATACAAAATAGCCAGTTCCCCGAAAACTGTGCAGGGTCCAAAACTACCTATCAATTTGCCCTGTTTAATAACATCAAAATCACCCTCCTCGGAAACATAGATTTCCGAGCCTTCATCGTTTTCATTGATAATAAAACTATTCTGTTTAAAGTGCACCAGTTCCATGGCATCTATCACCATGTCTTTGCGTTCTTTATCCATATAGTTGTTGAGAAAATCATTTTTCTCTATGGCGGTACGTATGAGATTGCGGGATCTGAGAACGGCCACAAAAAGAGTTAATGTTTATAAGAATTAATTTTTTGTTTACACTTACTTTTCATCTTTTTCGATGTATTCAATTTCAACATCCTTTTTAATGGGCAAATTAGCACGGGTAAATATCAAACCACCCTCCAAACGATGCGACTTGGGGGAATCTTCACTACTGTCGCTTTCTTTGGGAGAAGGAGTGGATTCCTGTTAATTCGAAGGTATAAAATATTTTGTTAAAAATTAGAATTTTATCAAAAATAATGAGACTTTATTAAAACGAAATGATTTGATGGGAATGGAAGTAGTTTTAATAAAACAATTACTCTGTATGGGAGTAATATTTGCTAGATAACATTTATTCTGTAAAGAAAGAACATTTTTCTCTGTCAGGGAGTTAAATTTAATAAAGAAATATAGTAAATAAAGGAATTAAAAAAAAATTTTCCTCCAAAAGGAGGAAAATTTTACTCCTTAGAGGAGCAGAAAGGAAATTTTACTCCGTAAGGGAGTACAAGATTAATTTTACTCCGAAGAGGAGTAAAAAACTGTTCTTTACTCCGTAAATTAGTAAAAAATTATTTTACTGCATAAAGGTGTAAAAAAATATATAGAAAAAGAAAAATTTATACTTCTAAAGGAGCAAAAATAACAATTTACTCCCTCAACGAGTAAAAAAATTTGTTTACTCCATTAAGGAGTAAAAAAAATAATTTAATTCTTTCAGAGTCAAATCTGAATTTACCCCTTAAGAGAGCAAAAACAAGAGGTTTTACTCCGTAATGTAATAAAATAGGGAGTTAATGTTAGGGAAGAAATTTCAGAACCAAAAAGGGAGTGAAATTTTACTTCCAAAAAGGGAGTGAAATTTTACTTCCAAAAAGGGAGTAAAAAAATTAATTCTTTAAGGAGTAAAAAAATAATTCAATTCTTTCTGAGCAAAAACTGAATTTACCCCTTAAGAGAGTAAGGAGAAGAAATTTCAAAACCAAAAAGGGAGTAAATTTTATTAAAGAAAATTTTATTTTCAAAAAAGGAAGTAAAAGGGAGTAAAAAAATAATTAAATTCTATCCGAGTAAAAACAGAATTTACCCCTTAAGGGAGTAATAACAAGAGGTTTTATTCCATAATGCAACACGGAAGAAATTTCAAAAAAGATGGTGAAATTTACTAACGAAAATTTTCCTCCCAAAAAACGAGTAAAATTTATTAAAGAAAATTTTACTTTCAAAAAGGTAGTAAAATTTACTAATAAAAATTCTACTCCCAAAATGGAATGAAAAATATACTAGCAAAAATGTGACTCCATAAAAATTTTCTAACCAAAATTCACTCCAAAAAAAGGGCGTACAATTTATTAACTAAAATTTCACTCCAAAAAAAGAGTAAAATTTACTACCAAAAATTATATTCCGAAGAAGTTAATGAAAAATATGCTAGCAAAAATTTCACTCCCAAAAATGTAGAAAAATTTGCTAACGAAAATTTCACTCCCAAAAAGGTAGTAAAATTTATTATCGAAAATTTTACTCCCAAAAAGGGATAAATTTACTAAAAAAATTATCACTCCCAAAAAATGTATAAAATTTACTACCAAAAATTTCACTCCCAAAAAGGTAGTAAAATTTATTATCGAAAAATTCACTCCCAAAAAGATAGTCAAATTTACTAGCAAAATTATCACTTCCAAAAAGTGTGTAAAATCTACTACTAAAAACTCACTGCCAAAAAGGTACTAAAATTTATTATCGAAAAATTCACTCCCAAAAAGGTAGTAAAATTTATTATCGAAAATTTTCCTCCCATACAACGAGTAAAATTTATTAAAGAAAATTTTACTTTCAAAAAGGGAGTAAAATTTACTAACAAAAATTCTACTCCCAAAATTGAATGAAAAATAGACTACCAAAAATGTGACTCCCTAAAAATTTTCTAACGAAAATGCACTTCAAAAAAGGGAGTAAAATTTATTAAATAAAATTTCACTCCAGAAAAAATTTCACTCCTAAAATGGAGTAAAATTTAAAAACAAGAATTTAACTGCTAAACAAAAATTCACACCCAAAAAGGACTAAAATTTACTAAAAAACAAGTAAGAGAGCTATATTCGGCTGCGCCGAATCTTATATACCCTTCACCAAATTATACTTTAAAATAAATTTTTTTTAAATATTTTTAGGTAAACAAAATTTAATTTTTTTTTAATTGTTTTAAAAAAATTGTTTTTTATTTTTTTTAAAAAAAGTTCTTTCCAAATTTTTTTAAAATTTTTTTTTGGAAAAAAATGTATGACAAAAAAATTTTTTGATGAAAAAAAAATTCGGGTTAAAAAATATTTTTCCCGATTTTGACCCATTGTAGGTCCAACTTACTATAGCCTTATCTACATCGTTGCAGTGGACTTTGAAATATCTATCATTAGATATCCATATTGTCTATATTAATGACTTAGTAATCCAGATATAGATCAAAAATAGGTAAAAAATCGAGGTTGTCCCGTTTTCTCTCCCAAAAATAAATAAAATTGTCTACCAAAAATTTTCCTGCCAAAGGAAATAATGAACGAAAATTCACTATCAAAAATTTCACTCCCAAAAATGGAAGTAAAATTTACTTACTAATGAAAATTTTACCTTCTTTTTGGGAGTAAAATTTACTAACGAAAATTTCACTCCCAAAAAGGGAATGTAAAATATTCTACCAAAAATTCTACTTTCAAAAGGATATGAAAAATATACTACAAAAAAATTTCACTGCCAAAAATTAACTAATGAAATTTCATTCTCAAAAATGGAAAGGAAAAATTTTACTAAAATTTAAATTAGCTAAAGTAAACTTTCGCTCCCAAAAAGGAAGTACAATTTACTAAAATAAAGAAAGTAAAATGTATAGAAGAAATTCTATCCCCAGAAAAGCCAGAAAAATTTACTACTCCCAAAAATAAAATGAAAAATGTATTAAAAAAATTTTCACTTCCAAAGTTTACTTAACAAATTCCATTTCAAAACTTAAAGAACACTCCTTGAAATAGTAACAATTTAAGTTCTCTTAATTTTTGTTTACCAAAACCAAAATCAATTTCAGTTTTCTTTATTTTCCCAGTGAGTTTTACCTCAATTTGAACACCAGAATCTCTGGCTGTAGAATCACTTGTCGCTGATTTTGTAGTTGTTGCATTTGCATCTGTTTGTGATGTTAAATCATCAATTTGATGTTTAAGTACTTCTTCGAAAGTTAGTTTGGCAGATTTACGAGACTGTAAGAGAAGTAGAGGCAAAACAAAAAAACAAAATAAAACAAAAATAACACAAACAACAACCAAGTATATGATAATAAGAAGATAAGAAAATCTCAGCTACATGAGAAGGCAAGCATGAAAGGAAGGAAGGATTTCACAGTAAAAATCGTTTGTGTTAGAACAGTTTATAGCAGGTTTTTCACTTGATTTTTTTTGTTGTTAGAGAGCAAAAATAACAACAAAAAACACCTTTAAAATTAGTGATTTAGTAGTGTGTAGTAATTAAACAACAACGAAGAGAAAAAACACAACATCAAAGACAACAAGTGCAAGTTTTGTTAGAGCAAGAGCAGTTTTTAATTAACATACCGTTACAAGGAAACAGGAAATAGAGAAGAAGACAGTTTTGTTAAGGTTGAGGTGTTGAGAGTGTAGAGCAAAATAGTGTTTTTTAAGGTGTAAGTAGTTGTGTGTGTGCGTGTGGGAAACACAAAAAAGGTGTTGGTTGTATTTTAGTGTTAGTTTTTTGTTTTTGTTGTTGTTGTATTAGTCACAATTAGTAGCATTACAAATGGATTAAGGATCTCTCCCAGTAGATATCGGAGTAAGAAAATTAATTTAAATTTACGACATGTTTGTACATAAGGTGTATATTTCAGTAACATTCAAATCTACATCAGAATGGAAGGACTGGTAGTGTAGTTGCTTGGTTTGTGAGCAGACTTTATGCAGTATTTCTTGGAAAATTTGTGAAGATATTTTAAAGAGACGAATATTGGTAGATATATTGGTGATCTATTTTAAATTCTAACTAACTTAACTAAGTGGTAAAGATTTTGTTATTTCTTGAAAAATTTTTGAAGATTCTTTAAAGAACTATCTAAATTTTTTTATAAAAGTTTTAATTTTTCATAAAATTTTCTATTTTTTGTTTGTATTGAATTTTGACGAGTCTTTAAATTTGAGCAGATTAATGTTGAATATTTTTGGCTTCTCGTCTTCATGACTTTACGATTTTTTGTTTGTCTACAAACATGCCAAGGTTTTGTTACAACAAACAGTGGCACCATGTAAAATTTAAAGGATATTAAAATAATCGATATATTTTCTTAAGAAAATTAAAGATGTTTATAAGTTTCTACTAAAATTTAAATATACCAATAAATATTAATTGAATTACAAATTTTTATTTGGAAAATTATTGGGTGTATGACTTAAAAATCCGGGATTTAAAATAGGTGCCGCGGCATGCCGTATGTTGTTTTGTTTTTAATAACCTAATTTTTTAAGAAATTTATGCTCGTTATGTACAATTGAGGCGTTTATTTCAAAAACCAGTCAAGCAACAAATTATTGATTTTAGGCAAATCAAAGAAAATTTCCTAGCAGCCTAAAAATTACTTTTACAAAATTGAAATTTTTTCCTATGCATTTAATAAATAAACTATTTTTTATTTATATTAATATATAGAATATAAAGTTTGCACATGACTGGTTTCTGAAACAAAAAATCATCACTATTGTAAATTTCATACGAAATTTTATTAGGAACTTTAAAAGCAAAATGACATATGATCTTTTTAAAGAGTTAAACATCATATTCATATACATATTTGTTCTTAAATAACTAAGTATTCGTCATTATACACTCATTTCACAGTGCATTCTGCTGCCGTTGTAGGCTATTTGAAAAATATTCCCATAAAACTCTTCATATCCAACCAAGTAGGGTTTTAGAGATTGTAAATATTTTTTTCACATTTATTGAGACCTACAATATTCATGAATAAATAGTTTAGGGCTTAATATTACCTAATATAAAACCAGTCAAGCGTTGTCACATGACTTCTTTCTAAACTAAACTCGGATTTCTTGGCTTTGCTTCAACATAATAGAATAGCATTTTTTAACTTTTTTTTAGCATTAAACGATGCATTTATGTTTACAAAACAGTAATCGCCTAATAACTCAATTTTGGATTTTTTGTAGCTTAACTGGTTTTTGAAATAAACTATTCAATTATGGAGCGATCATTATCAAATTAGGTGACATTACTTCCCTATATATAAAACTTATTTGGTGCGAAACTTGTGTAGATACCTATATAAATAAGACATTTATGGCCGATTAAGTCCTATTTAAAATTAAGTCATGAACTTTGTGCAGCTACGCATACGGACATTGTTAAATCGACTTAGAAACTGATTCTGTTTTGTATACCAGTATTTTCTATAGAAAATACTGTTATACACAACAATATTTTCTATAGAAAATACTGTTATACTCAACAATATTTTCTATAGAAAATACTGTTATACACATAGTGTTTATAAAAAACCGACTTTTTAAAAAACCGGTTTGTCGGTTAACCGAAAATTGGCCTTTTTTAAAAAACCGGTTTTTCGGTTAACCGACGTCGAAAAAACCGGTTAAACCGGTTAACCGTCATATATATGTAGAAAACATAAAATGTAAAATAAAGTATATACAGTTTTAAAATGTGTAGTTTTTAGCAGTCAGGAATGGTTAATATTAAATAACTATGAATATACAAAAGTGCTAAGTTCATTATACCTTACACCACCATAGTGGGGAGGGTATTATGCGTTTGTGCAGATGTTTGTAACGCCCAAAAATATTAGTCTAAAACCCACCTTAAAGTATACCGATCGACTTAAAATTACTTTCTGAGTCAATTAAGCGATGTCTGTCCGTCCGTCCGTCTGGTTGGCTGGCTGGCTGGCTGTCCATGTAAACCTTGTGCGCAGAGTACAGGTCGCAATTTTGAAGATATTTCGATGAAATTTGATACATATTATTTTTTCGGACCAAGGACCAAGCCTATTGAAACTGGCTGAAATCGGTCCATTATTTCACCTAGCCCCCATACAAATGTCCTCCCGAAATTGGACTTTATCGGTCATAAATGTTTAATTTATATATGTATCTCCACAAATTCCACTTCAAATAAGTTTTATATACACAAAATTCATGTCACCAAATTTTGTTACGATCGGTCCATATTTAGTCATAGCTCCCATATAGACCCGCTTCCGAAAATCACTTTAACGTGCATAAATCGCTTAAAAATGTTGGTAAACACACAAAATTCAACATAGTTAACTTTAATATACACATAATCACACGACCTAATTTCATGGTGATCGGTCCATAATTGGTCATAGCCCCCATATAAGGCCCACTTCCGAAAATCACTCAAAAATATAAATTATTTAAATTTTAAAAGAAAAATTTTTTTTGCTCTTTTACTTAGTGTAGGGTATTATATGGTCGGGCTTGACCGACCATACTTTCTTACTTGTTTTATTTTGAAAAAATTTCTAAATTATCAAATGGAATTGAGTATAAATATGTTACTAACTATATAATACTTGTTTTAGTAATTAGTGTATTCATTAAATTTCAACCAAAAAATGTAAATCAATTTTTAATTAAATATTTGATAATTTTGAAATTTATTATCACCACGACTTTCTGATATGAAACAGAAAATGTTACAAGTCTCAAAACAAACGCACTTCTTCTCAGCTTCTTATAAATCGTACCAAATATGTAAGTAATAAAATTATCAGATTTCATATTTAAAATTATGGATTTTAAACGTGTTTTGTCTCTCCTGTAATACTTCTGAAAAGGACTTTGTACACTAAGCAAACACAATGATTAATAAAATAAAATTTTAAGAACAAAACACACTAATGAGTTCAAATTGATTGAAAGAAGGTATGCACATCAAATTCAACTTAACGTTTGGTAAAAGCATCACTATTATTACATCATTATTAAGATTTGGCTTAACTTCTACTATTTAGAATCATTGTAATTCTTAAAAATATCAATCTAAATAGGTTTGTATTGTAAATCTGCAGTTTAGGTTTCAAATCAGACCAATAATGTGTATACAATGAATATTAAAAATGCACAAAACCGTTAGATTTATCAATTTTAATCCCAAATTTTAAAAACCGGTTAACCGAGTGATAAAAACCGGATAAACCGGTTAACCGAAAATCAACATTTTAAATTAACCGGTTCGCAAAAAACCGAGATTTCTAAGAAAAACCGGTTTTTCGGTTAACCGGTTTATAAACACTATATACACAACAATATTTCCTATAGAAAATACTGTTATACACAACAATATTTTCTATAGAAAATACTGTTATACACAACAATATTTCCTATAGAAAATACTGTTATACACAACAATATTTCCTATAGAAAATACTGTTATACACAACAATATTTTCTATAGAAAATACTGTTATACACAACAATATTTTCTATAGAAAATACTGTTATACACAACAATATTTTCTATAGAAAATATTGTTGTGTATAACAATATTTTCTATAGAAAATACTGTTATACACAACAATATTTTCTATAGAAAATACTGTTATACACAACAATATTTTCTATAGAAAATACTGTTATACACAACAATATTTCCTATAGAAAATACTGTTATACACAACAATATTTCCTATAGAAAATACTGTTATACACAACAATATTTCCTATAGAAAATACTGTTATACACAACAATATTTTCTATAGAAAATACTGTTATACACAACAATATTTTCTATAGAAAATACTGTTCTACACAACAATATTTTCTATAGAAAATACTGTTCTACACAACAATATTTTCTATAGAAAATACTGTTCTACACAACAATATTTTCTATAGAAAATACTGTTATACACAACAATATTTTCTATAGAAAATACTGTTATACACAACAATATTTTCTATAGAAAATACTGTTATACACAACAATATAGAAAATACTGTTATACACAACAATATTTTCTATAGAAAATACTGTTATTACAATATTTGCTGTGCAATCTAATTGATTTTCAGTCCCACTGTTAATCATTTATTTTTCTCTACTCGCATCTCTTTTGCAAATATTTCATAATGTCTTCTAGAAAATAAACCAGTCGTTTGTTCAACAACAACTCAGCTTTTCTGTGAAAGCTGAAACTTATTACAGCCAAAGTGAAAAAAATTACAAATTAAGAATATTAACTTAATCGGACAGTTGGTTACCGTTAAGAAAATATTTCTCCAGTCTATCTCCAGGTTTATCTGCCCTGCAAAGTATTGAAATTTAAACCGTATTATAGCCTTAAAATATAAATTTTTTGCTATAATAGCAGACAGCTAAGTTTACGATTAGTAGTTTTCCTATTTAATCAGAAGTAGCATTTATGGTTAAATAAATTACAAGGTTTGATAAATTGTAGCAGTAAATTAAGTCTCCTTATATCTACTCTGTTAAGAAAAACTTTTTGTTTGTTAGTAATTTTTGTTGTTGTCATTTGAGTAAACATTCATGCGTTAAACAAGTACCAGAGCAAAAAAAAAAAGAATGCCCCTGTTAAGGGACAGCAAGGAGCAAGGAAGTCAAAGTTTATGCGTGTGTTTTTATATGTGTTTTTGAGTGTATAAGAGATGTGATTAAATGCATGTTTGGCTGCATGTTGCATGTAGAAAATTTCTTACTTTAGCACATCCGTTATGCGTTGATGCTGTTAGTGATGCTGATGTTGCTGTTGCTGTTGATGCTTTATGCACTTCCGTTTCCGTTAAATTTCTGCTAGTCACATCTTCTTGTATGGTGGGTGTGGAGGGGCTGGCGGCACACTGCTGCTGTAAGCTAGTGGTGTCACTTGAACTACGTTTACTTCTGGAATTCTTAAGGGACAATATCGAGGGTGAGTGGGCCATTACCAGGGGCTGTGGCGGCAAGGGTGGTGGTGTTGGTATGTTCACCACCTCTTTTTCCAATATCACTTCGTGTTGTGACAAAATTGAGTTGTTGGTGGGTGTGCGGGTAAATTTACTCAGTTTATTACTGGTATTGCTGGGTAACTTACTGTTGCGCAATTTGGCATTAAAAATATCAAAAGTTTTTGAATTTAATGAAGTATTGGGCGAGGAAAATCTACCATCCTGGTCTAAGAAATCCACCACCAAAAGTTCGCCCTCATCTGCAGCATCTTCCCCCTCTCCCTCAGTATTATCATCATCCTGTTCGTCATGGGTGCCTATGAAAAATTTCGCCTTGTTGTCATTATTATTATTATTGTTATTATTGGGCTCAGAGTTGCCCTCAATTATGGGCTGTTCGCTGGGCAAAGCTGTGGGTCGACGCTCTTTGACCGGTTTCAATTTGCCTTGTTTTAGCGAATTTTGTTGAGGATGATGGTGGTGTTTGGCATTGGCCGCTGCTGTGCCATTTGCTAAACCATTCGTATTTAATTGGCCATTGTTTATGGAACGTGGCTTTTTGGTAATGAATTTTTTATTACTCTTATTTACACCATTGGCCAAAATGGGTGGCGTGGTTGCTGTTGCTTTTGCTATTTCTGTTTTGTTAAGATCATTGGTGTTGTTATTGTTATTTAGATGACTTGTTAAGATACTTTGTCTTGGGGCAGCTGGTTTTAAACGCTGAATATTTGTTTGTGTGTGTGTTATTATTTAGTTAGTTATAGAGTTGCAACATTAGTGTTAGTTTGTTGATAGTTAGACATGTAAGTATAAGTGTTAGAAGTTTAGAGTTGCAGAAACATAGAAAAGTTAGCATTTTTAGAAAACAGTATTAGAGTTAAAAAAGTTTATTAGCAACAATATTAACAACATTTATGTGTTATATAAAATAAACTAGAGGCTGATTACTTACTTCACTGGCTTTGGGGGTAAAAAATAAAGATTCATCTCGACGTATGTAGCGGCCAATTTGCTAGAAAGAGGAAAATAACAATGTTTTAAAAACATAGACAATAATGTTGAAAACAAGATTTTTTTTTTAAAAAATTTTAATGTGAAAAAATTTTGGTTCAATAAAAATTTACAAAATCGTTTTCAGCATATTTTTTTTAACTAAGTTTTTTCACCCTAAATTTTTTTTACAAAAAACTATTAATTATTACGAAAAAAAAATTTTTTTTATACTTCAATAAAAATATTCAAAATCTTTTTTCACCATATTTTATTTTAAATAAATTATTTTCACTCTAAAATCTTTATTCAAAAAAAATTAATAATTATTACGAAAAAAAATTTAAATTTTTTTTTTTTCATAAAAACTTTTTCACCATAAAATTAATTTTTGAAAAAATTATTAAGAATACCAATAATTTTTTAGAAAAAAAATTTTCAAAATTTTTAATTTAATAATTTTTAGTAATTATTAATAATTTTTTCGTAAAAAAATTTTAGGGTAAAAATAAAATTTCATGATGAAACAAATTTTGTTAAAAAAATATATGGTAAAAAAGATTTTTAAAATTTAGAATAAAAAGAAAATTTCATGGTGAAAAAAAAATGCGTAAAAAAAGGAAAATTATGATGAAAAAAAAATTTTGAAAATGTTTATTTCGAAATAATTAATAATATTTTGGAAAAAAAATTTAGAGTGAAAATTTTATTTTATGATGAAAAAAAAAATTATGGTGAAAAAAAGTTTTAATTTTTTTTGGAAAATTTTGAAATTTATTTTTCGTAAAAAAAATTTAGTTAAAAAAATATCGGTAAAAAAGATTTTGAAAAATTAGGATGAAAATAAAATTTCATGGTAAAAAAGAAATGGGTAAAATAAGGAAAATTATTGTGAAAAAAAGATTTTGAAAATTTTTATTTCGAAATAATTAATAATATTTTTGAAAAAAAATTTTAGAGTGAAAATTAAATTTTATGATGAAAAAAAAATTATGTTGATTTTTTTTTTTTTAAATTTTTGAAATTTTTTTTCGTAAAAAAAATATATGGTAACAATGATTTTGAAAATTTAGGATGAAAATAAAATTTCATGGTGAAAAAAATGAGTAAAAAAAAGGAATATTGTGAAAATAACGATTTTGAAAATATTTATTTCGAAATAATTAATAATTTTTTGGAAAAAATTTTAGAGTGAAAATTTAATTTTATGATGAAAAAAAATGTATGGTGAAAAAAAGTTTTGAATTTTTTTTTTATAAAAAATTTTTTGTTAAAAAAAAAATATATGGTAAAAAAGATTTTGAAAATTTAAGATGAAAATAAAATTTCATGGTGAAAAAAATGGGTAAAAAAAGGAAAATTATGGTGAAAACCAGTGTTTAAAAAGCTACAATAACTAAAAAATTTTTAACTGTTGCTACAACTACTGCTTCAAAAAAGTGTATGTAGCGGTAGCAGTAGCATTTGTCTTTTTTCGTTTTCTTGTTTTTTTAAAACTACTGCTACCTTCAAAATATAAAACTCTTAACAGAGCAGTAGTAATAAAACATGAATTGTAAATGGAGTAGTAGCATAAAAATACAAATCATTGCTACTGCTCTATATCGAGTTTTAATTTTTAAGGTAGCAGTAAAGTAGCAGTTGATGCAGCAGTTAAGGTAGCAATAAAAGTAGTCAAAAAAGAAAATCTTCAGTCATAACACCAAAATTGACAGAATTAAACACTGTGTGTTGTTTTTGTTTTGAGAGAGTTTGAAAGAATTATTCGATTTTATTCGTCTCAGATGTTCGTGTTGCTAACAGAAAGATCGTGTTTTCTGTCTGTATAACAAAAAAGCCGAACTTTTCACAATAACAACACATAATATAATTTTTTGGCTGAATATTTTTATTTTTGACTTATTTTATTGCTACCTCAACTGCTACTTAGCTGCTACTTCAACTGCTACTTAACTGCTACTTCTTCTACTACCTCAACTGCTACTTCTATTTCTATTTTTCGTTGCTACTGCTACTTGTAGTCTAGTTTTTTAAACACTGGTGAAAACAAGATTTTGAAAATTTTTTTCGAAATAATTAATAATTTTTTGGAAAAAAATGTTAGGGTGATAATTCAATTTTATGATGAAAAAAGTTTTTATTAAAAAAAAAATTTATGGTGAAAAAAGTTTTGAATTTTTTTTTTTTTTGAAAATTTTGATATTTTTTTTTTACGTAATAATTTTTTTCAATAAAAAATTTTAGGGTGAAAATAAAATTTCATGATGAAAACAATTTGGTTAAAAAAAAAAATTATGGTGAAAAAAAGATTTGGAAAATTTTGATCGACAAAAGATTTTAGCTTGAAAATAAAATTTCATGGTGAAAAAATGATTTAGAAAATATTTATTTCGTAATACATAATTAATTGTTTCGAAAAAAGATTTTGAGGTGAAAATAAAATTTTATGGTGAAACAAATATTTGGAAAAAAAATTTTATTTTCATATAATTCAGACTTATTTTGTGGCGATTTTTTAAAAAAAATGTTTCTTGGAAACAAAATTTTATGTTGATGACAAAACGATTGTGGTGAAGATTTTGTTAATACCCACCACAAAGATGATTTTATCATATCGTTTGTAACATATCGAAATATTGGTTGCAGAACCAAAAAGTGTCTATATATTCTGGATTTTCATAAGATCCTAACACGATCTAGTTATGTCCGTCCGTCTGTATGTCTGTTGAAAACATGACATGACAATCGAAAGGAGCTAGCTGGCTGAAATTTTCCACAAATACTTTCTGTTGATAAAATTTGTTTGGTATTGGAAATGGGCAATATCGAGTCATGATTTTACCCAGCCCACATAAGATTGGTTGACAAATATTGATTTGGGTTTTTGGAAAGAAAAAATTTTGTGTGAAAACCAAATTTTAGAGTGAAAATAAATTTTGATAAAAACAAAATTTTATGGTGAAAAAAATTTTGACGAAAAAGAAGGTAAACAATTTAGATAGTCGTGTGTCAAAAAAAATTGTTTGATTGAAAACAAAATGTTACGGCGAAAAAAATTTTTGTTAAAATTTAGGTTACCACTCCTGAAATATCTCGCCATTTTTTGTTCACCGAATTTGTTTTATTTTCAAACCTCTTCTGCTGTAATTTGTTATAAATATTTAAATAAAATGATTCACTAAATGACAAAGTTACATTGCTTAGTAACTCTAGAAATATTTTACTTTTATTTTATTTACATACGTTTGTTCATAAAACAGAAACATGTGTGTTTGTTTTAAGAAAATAAGCATCATGCAATCTTTATTTAACTTTAATAAATATTTAATAAATATGAAAAATATTTATAATCTGCATACGCAGGCAGTAAGCTACAAAAGTATAACAATATTCAAAACTATTGATAACAAAAACACAGTCAAATAAAAACTCTGAACTAAAAACATTTTCCTACAACTCCCTAAATATTTGTCTAACTACGAAAAGAGTAATAGAATTTATTTCCAAACAAATAATATATTAAATTTATAAACAAATTTATAATTTCTCAAATAAATTTACACAACAAAAAAACAGCATCTTCTAGTTCAGTTATTATTTATTTAAAAAAACACTTGAACAAATAAAACACAAAATTTTATTCAATAAAATCATTGTTCAATTTCAGTTTATTTCTTTATAAAAAAAAAACTTACCAAAAATAGCAAAGAAACACAAAAGCTAACATTGCGTCAAGACTATTATTGTCATACCTGTGCAGGCTTCTTATTTCATGGCATAATTGTTAAGGTAAATAAGACAGAATATTTGCTTTTAAATATTTAATTAAAATTTCAAAGGTATTAAGAGTAAAGAAAACGACTTTATAAATATGTAATCGGTGCTATAAATAATTTCATGTGTTAACAACAATTATTTTAAAATTAAAAAAGCAAACTTTATTTACATAATTTAACAAACGGTTACATAAGCTTTTAAAAAATGGTAAAAATATTAAAATTCAGTCATATATATTGTCTCAAACAGCTAACAAATTTGTATAGTTAAGGTTCTGGTTCAGCTTCTGGTTCTAGTTCAGGTTCTAGTTCAGGTTCAGGTTCTAGTTCAGGTTCAGGTTCTAGTTCAGTTCTAGTTCAGTTCTAGTTCAGTTCTAGTTCAGTTCTAGTTCAGTTCTAGTTCAGTTCTAGTTCAGTTCTAGTTCAGTTCTAGTTCAGTTCTAGTTCAGTTCTAGTTCAGTTCTAGTTCAGTTCTAGTTCAGTTCTAGTTCAGTTCTAGTTCAGTTCTAGTTCAGTTCTAGTTCAGTTCTAGTTCAGTTCTAGTTCAGTTCTAGTTCAGTTCTAGTTCAGTTCTAGTTCAGTTCTAGTTCAGTTCTAGTTCAGTTCTAGTTCAGTTCTAGTTCAGTTCTAGTTCAGTTCTAGTTCAGTTCTAGTTCAGTTCTAGTTCAGTTCTAGTTCAGTTCTAGTTCAGTTCTAGTTCAGTTCTAGTTCAGTTCTAGTTCAGTTCTAGTTCAGTTCTAGTTCAGTTCTAGTTCAGTTCTAGTTCAGTTCTAGTTCAGTTCTAGTTCAGTTCTAGTTCAGTTCTAGTTCAGTTCTAGTTCAGTTCTAGTTCAGTTCTAGTTCAGTTCTAGTTCAGTTCTAGTTCAGTTCTAGTTCAGTTCTAGTTCAGTTCTAGTTCAGTTCTAGTTCAGTTCTAGTTCAGTTCTAGTTCAGTTCTAGTTCAGTTCTAGTTCAGTTCTAGTTCAGTTCTAGTTCAGTTCTAGTTCAGTTCTAGTTCAGTTCTAGTTCAGTTCTAGTTCAGTTCTAGTTCAGTTCTAGTTCAGTTCTAGTTCAGTTCTAGTTCAGTTCTAGTTCAGTTCTAGTTCAGTTCTAGTTCAGTTCTAGTTCAGTTCTAGTTCAGTTCTAGTTCAGTTCTAGTTCAGTTCTAGTTCAGTTCTAGTTCAGTTCTAGTTCAGTTCTAGTTCAGTTCTAGTTCTAGTTCAGTTCTAGTTCAGGTTCTAGTTCAGGTTCTAGTTCAGGTTCTAGTTCAGGTTCTAGTTCAGGTTCTAGTTCAGGTTCTAGTTCAGGTTCTAGTTCAGGTTCTAGTTCAGTTCTAGTTCAGTTCTAGTTCAGTTCTAGTTCAGTTCTAGTTCAGCTCATGGAGCTTAAGAAAGATGTTTTTATTATTCGCCTCGTAATGAAGACATAAATATTCAACAGGATAACAAGCAGTAGTGCTTTCTAATTATAAAATTTCATTTCCTTATGATTGTAAAATTACGAAATAATTTGGCAAAATTTAATAAACATTTCCACTGAAAATTACTTATAACAAAAATTAATTTACATTTTGGCAAACAACAAATTTCGTGACAAACATTTAAACTCATCACATCAAAAAATATTTATCTTATTTTCTAACATTTTCATTTGCTTGAAAGAAGAAAGTTATTTCTGTCGAGATCAGAAAACGTGAAAGAAATTCCTCAAAATATTTGAAAACATTTCAAAAGAGAATTTCTCGTTGTCTTGTAATTTAAACACAAACAGAAATTATTAACTGCCACCACATGTCAAGTTAAATGTAAACGATAAAGTAACAAAATAATAGAAACACTTGTATTTGAATTTCATATTGTTTTAGAATAAATCTCCCCTATTCCTTAAAATACCTTGAAGCTCCCGTTAGGCACACGATTGTTGTCTATTTGAAAATGGAAGGAAGACACAGTCTTACTTTATGTGTGTAACGAGAAGTCAAATGCCAAACAATAGATATTTCAATAATATTATTTATTTTCCTTTTATTTTTTTAAATGAAGTGACTTAATCAATGTCAAATGATAAAGAGAAACATTGAAACAGGCCTACATATTGCAATCAAAAATAAGTGTCGTTAGGTAGGCAGGGAAACAGAAGGCTGTTTTTCTAAAAAAAGGTGAAGAGGGGATTTGCAATAAAATGTTAAGTATTTTATGTCGGTTTTAGATATAAAATAAAGTCATAGTAACTTTATTTTATATCTTATGACGGCTTCAAAAATCTATTATTTTTATTGGTCGATGTCAGTTCTGTTTTTGAGTTTTTCAAACTATTTGTCTGTTTCTCATTAAGAGGCTTAAGATATACGACTCCATAAAATGTATTCCCTTTTCATTGAATACTAAAAAACATTCCTTTTTCAGTTCTTTTAGTTTTTATGTTTTTGTAAATAAAATTTATTTCTTATTTCTATTCTTTACAACATTCACAATAAAATGCCATGTGTGATTCTTGAAGATTTGATTTTATTTCGAACTTTGAATAAAAAATAAATAAAAAAGGAAAACCCCTCAATGGTATTGCACATCTTATTGGCATCATTGTTGATTATGTTCTGGGGTACGGAAATCTGTATCTCTTTTCCTGGCTGCCTTAAAAAGGCAGGTAAGATAAACACCTTAATGGAGGCTTGATAAAAATCTTATTAATGTTTAGAGAGTTTCCTCTGTAAAACAAAATTTACATTTGTTAAGAATTGTAAAAAGGGAGGGAAGTAAATAAGAAATAAATAAAATAAATGAAATCAAACATGATGTTTGTTGGAGGAAAATAAATTTAGAAAATCTTTGCTAAATTTGCCAAACGCTAGAGATACTTAAAAATACTTTAGAAACTATATGAGCTATTAGCTATGGCATTTTTAAAGCATTGAAGGAACTCTTACTAGTTCCTAAGAATATTTAAATATATTGCTTCAAAGGTTAAATTAACTATTTGCTATTGACATCCTAATGACTCTAGAATAACCGGGATTCTATGAAACTCTATCCCACGTTTTCTTAGTTTTTCAAAACAATAACAAATTTTTTGAGTGTAGCTTAATAAACCCCACTGTGAGAACCCCCAGCATGAAGTAAACAACACAAAATCGTCTTTTTAACAATTGTCATATATGTTCCTTCTATGTATGTCTCTCTTATCTATACCGTTTATGTCAAATGATGCGTGAACCGCATTCAAATGTTTGTTACAAAAAAAAAAAATGTGTCACTCACTCCAAAAAGAAACGCGACGAAGAAAACAGCGTTAAGGGGTAAAATATCAAACAGTTTTTTTTTTAACTCAATACAAACGATTGAAACAGAGGCACTTGCACAAGCACTTAAGTGACAAGGAAAACAGTGAAGAATGAAATGAAAGAAATCAAATTTAAAGTTAATTTTATGGGAATCAATACTAAATTAGAACCTAAACTAGAAATTGAACTAGAACCTGAACTAGAACATGAAATAGAACTTGAACTAAAACTGAACTAGAACCTGAACTAGAACTTGAACTAGAACCTGAACCTGTACTAGAACCTAAACTAGAACTGAACTAGAAACTGAACTAGAACCTGAACTAGAACCTGAACTAGAACCTGAACTAGAACTGAACTAGAAACTGAACTAGAAATTGAACTAGAACCTGAACTAGAACATGAAATAGAACTTGAACTAAAACTGAACTAGAACCTGAACTAGAACCTGAACTAGAACCTGAACTAGAACCTGAACTAGAACCTGAACTAGAACCTGAACTAGAACCTGAACTAGAACCTGAACTAGAACCTGAACTAGAACCTGAACTAGAACCTGAACTAGAACCTGAACTAGAACCTGAACTAGAACCTGAACTAGAACCTGAACTAGAACCTGAACTAGAACCTGAACTAGAACCTGAACTAGAACCTGAACTAGAACCTGAACTAGAACCTGAACTAGAACCTGAACTAGAACCTGAACTAGAACCTGAACTAGAACCTGAACTAGAACCTGAACTAGAACCTGAACTAGAACCTGAACTAGAACCTGAACTAGAACCTGAACTAGAACCTGAACTAGAACCTGAACTAGAACTGAACTAGAACTGAACTAGAACTGAACTAGAACTGAACTAGAACTGAACTAGAACTGAACTAGAACTGAACTAGAACTGAACTAGAACTGAACTAGAACTGAACTAGAACTGAACTAGAACTGAACTAGAACTGAACTAGAACTGAACTAGAACTGAACTAGAACTGAACTAGAACTGAACTAGAACTGAACTAGAACTGAACTAGAACTGAACTAGAACTGAACTAGAACTGAACTAGAACTGAACTAGAACTGAACTAGAACTGAACTAGAACTGAACTAGAACTGAACTAGAACTGAACTAGAACTGAACTAGAACTGAACTAGAACTGAACTAGAACTGAACTAGAACTGAACTAGAACTGAACTAGAACTGAACTAGAACTGAACTAGAACTGAACTAGAACTGAACTAGAACTGAACTAGAACTGAACTAGAACTGAACTAGAACTGAACTAGAACTGAACTAGAACTGAACTAGAACTGAACTAGAACTGAACTAGAACTGAACTAGAACTGAACTAGAACTGAACTAGAACTGAACTAGAACTGAACTAGAACTGAACTAGAACTGAACTAGAACTGAACTAGAACTGAACTAGAACTGAACTAGAACTGAACTAGAACTGAACTAGAACTGAACTAGAACTGAACTAGAACTGAACTAGAACTGAACTAGAACTGAACTAGAACTGAACTAGAACTGAACTAGAACTGAACTAGAACTGAACTAGAACTGAACTAGAACTGAACTAGAACTGAACTAGAACTGAACTAGAACTAGAACTGAACTAGAACTAGAACTGAACTAGAACTGAACTAGAACTGAACTAGAACTGAACTAGAACTGAACTAGAACTGAACTAGAACTGAACTAGAACTGAACTAGAACTGAACTAGAACTGAACTAGAACTGAACTAGAACTGAACTAGAACTGAACTAGAACTGCACTAGAACTGAACTAGAACTGAACTAGAACTGAACTAGAACTGAACTAGAACTGAACTAGAACTGAACTAGAACTGAACTAGAACTGAACTAGAACTGAACTAGAACTGAACTAGAACTGAACTAGAACTGAACTAGAACCAGAACTGAACTAGAACTGAACTAGAACTGAACTAGACGCTGAACTTCAACTGACACTAGAATATTTAATTTGTTATATAAATTTTACCCTCTACTGTAAATACTCCTCCCTTTAAATATATGACAACGAAAGAATCTGTAAGCAAATATTTTATTTTTTTTTGTAGCTAAGAAAAATACACATAAATCATTTGTTTGCTTTTAGCAACAATATTATTTCTGTTGTCATATTTCCACCAAAGATTTTGATAACCTAATCAGAAACATAAAAAGAAATGAACACAAGCAAAAATAATAAAAAAAACATAGAAAAACGTGATAATAATAAACATGATTTTAAGTTTTATCGCAATTCAAATAAGAAAAGAAAATATTTTTAATGTAAGAAAAAGCATTCTTTTACATTACTGTCTTAATGAGTTTTTTTTTTGAGTTTACTTTTTGGCATTGTTGTGTTTTAATTACATTAATTTTTGCTTGATTTATTTCAATGCAATTTATTGTTACAATTTATTTATTTATATTTATTTTTTTTTATCAAATTACTACAACACTGCAACAACATTCCCACCGCAACAATAATCAATGCTGTTTATAAATTAATGCCCCATAAAACAATATAAATACAGAAAAGGGGGAGAAAATAAAAAATAATGTTGTAGCTGCATTGATGATAAAATTCTGAAAAAAAATATCTACTATTTTTTTATTTTATTTATTTTTTAGCTTTATTATCAATGACGTTGAGTTTGTTTTCATTTTATTTTTTCTGTGTTTTTTTTTTAATGTTTGTTTGTTTTTACTTTCTCGCTATTGTAGTGTAAATGTACATTTTATCAGTTTTTTTTTTGATACCTACTTATTAGTGTGCTGTTGTTGTTTTTTTGTTTCTATTTTATTGATAAATAAATAATAAAAATAATTCAGTTGCTTAAATAAAAATATACAAAATATTTTAATATATTTTTATTAGTTTTAATAATTAATAATAATTAGAAGTCAATTGTCTATTTAGTGTCTCTAGGTAATGTATAGAGTAGTCACTTTAAACTATTTTTTGTTGTAAACTTTTAGCAAGTAGTTATTTCACCCTCCAGAAGTATGCTATTGAAGAGTCAATTGTCACTTAATGTCTCTTTGTAATATGAAGTGTAGTCAGTTAAAATATTTATAGTGTTTTAACAATTAAATTATTAATAATTTGTATTAATAAAGTAGCAATTACAATAAAAAACTAAACCTCAAAAGGAAATAGCTTTCTATGGTTTTTAAACATAAAGTAAAAGCACATGAATATTAATATGAAATAATTTATCCAACACTCAGTCGATTCTCACATATTTGTCACGGTTGCTGTTAAAATACTTTAGAACTTTTGTGGTTTTATAAAAAACAAAATGATTAGAAACATTTTATGGTTGGTCTGTCTTAAATATACATTGTAAAATAGTATATAAAAAGTACTTTAGATGAAATGACTTAGCAGAAGGTGTTTCCCACAATTTATTTAAGGATTATTAGAAATTAGACAAAAAAACCATTAAGTTTCCGAACTGATATCCATGCGCTACTTAATTACCACCATCAGAATGGTAACTTAAACATATTATGGTTACCGCAATCATATAAACAATTACAGTTACCATATTATTGTTAAAAAAACTATATTTTTACTCTGCGTTATTATACTTTTATTAGTTATTAACATTTTTTAACACAGACTTTTAACTCACCCAAATGAAATAATAACAACAATTCGGACGCTAGAAAAATTAGAAAATATTTGTTTGTTTAAGAAATCAATTGCTTTGAAAACATATATGCAAACAAATTACAAGTTATACACTCAAAGTTAAAGTAAGCTTTGAACAAAATTTATTAAATATTTGTTAAAATTTTAAATTCAATTAGAATTTACAAAACATGCTGACATTCATAAGGTAACATAGAGACGATATTGTCAAAAACCTAACTCTTGCAACAACAAAATACATGCTAGTCAATGTATTTTGTTATTGTATCAAACATAGGAGTGTCTCGTCTCTATGTATAATTCTCTATGCAGACATTTTTGGAATTATATTTGGATTTTAAGTAGTTTTAATACTAATCAAATAATTGTTTTTTTTTGAAAATGATGTTGCATCATAACAATCAAAAGAAAACAATTAAGAGTTTTATATTATGCTGATTGGAAAATTTAGTCAGCTAGCTCCTTTTATTGGGGCCCTACCGTGTTTTCAACAGACATACAGACGGTCGGACGGAAGAACGGACGGACGGACGGAAGAACATAGCGCTAGATTATCCTAGAATCTTATGAGGACCCAGAATATATACTTTTGTGGTTCTGCGATGAATATTTTGATATGTTACAAACGGTATGACGAAATCAATCTGTTTTGATGGTTGCTATATAGTAAATTCTCATTTTATTCAAATATTTATTCGTAGATTTTAAAATGGAAGATTATTCGTTTTTTTTTTTTTTTTTTTAAAAAAATCGGTAAAATCTTTTTTAGAATATTTTTTTATTCGAGTAAATATCCGAATAATTTTTTTTTAAAAATCTCAATAATTATTTTTGGTAAATATTCAAAATATTGGAATAATTTTTCGAGCTATTTTTTTAATTAAGAAATCACAACTACAATCAAGTCAAGTGTTTTTTCAATAAATTTCTATTTTGTATTCGAAATATTTTCGAAATTCAAAATTGATCAATATGAAATAGGGAATTCTCTTTTAAATTTGTATTTATATTCGAATAATTATTCGGATATTTTAATTGGACAATATAGTTTTAAGAATTATTTTTTAATTAATTTTTTTTTAATATTTAATCGGATTTTTTTATGTAATAGGATTTTAATTATTTTTTTATTCGAACAATTTTATTTTTTTAATATTCGAATAATTATCCGAGTTACTTTAAATCACAATACAATCAAGTCAAATTAAAGAAACTATTGTTTTTATTTTAATCAATTTTATTTTTTTAATATTCGAATAATTATCAGAGTTACTTTAAATCACAAGTTAAAATCACAATACAATCAAGTCAAAATAAGGAAAATATTGTTTTTAGTTTGTTTGAAATTCGTATTCGAAATATTTTTTAATTCTAAATAAATCTAAGCTGATCAAAACGATTTTGGAAATTCTTTTTTAATTTGCTTTTTTATTCGAATAATTATTCGGATATTTAAATTGAAAATCTGTTTTATTTATTTTTTTATTTGAATATTTAATCTTCTAATTTGTATCTAAAAGGTTTTTAATCGATTCATTATTTTTTTTATTCGAGTAAATATCCGAATAATTTTTTAAAGATATTCAAATAATTATCCGATTTACCTTTTTATTAATAAATCACTATACAATCAGGTCAAATTAAAGAAAATTTTCTTTTTAACTTGTTTGAAATAAATTTCTATTTATTGTAAATTGATCAATATGATTTTGGAAATTCTTTTTTAAATTTGTTAGGTTTTTATTCGAATAATTATTTGGATATTTTAATTGATAAATATAGTTTTAAGAATTAATTTTTTTATTTGTATATTTAATCGTATATTTTTTATCTAATAGCTTTTTAATCGATTCATTATTTTTGTTATACGAGTAAATATCTGAATAATATTTTTTAAAAATCTCGATAATTATTTTTTATTAAAAAATCACAATTATAATCAAGTCAAATTAAAGAAAATGTTCTTTTTAATTTATTTGAAATAAATTTCTAGTTCGTATTTGAAATATTTTTGAAATTCTAAATAAGTCTAAATTGATCAATATGATTTTGGAATTTTTTTTTAAATTTATTAGGTTTTTTTATGCGTATAATTATTTGGATATTTTAAATGATAAATATAGTTTTTAGAATTCTTTTTTTAATTTGAATATTTAATCGTATATTTATACGTTTCACCTTCGTGAGAAGGGTATATAAAGTTTGTCATTCCGTTTGTAATTTCTACATTTTTCACTTCCGACCCTATAAAGTATATATATTCTGGATCCTTATAGATAGCGGAGTCGATTAAGCCATATCCGTCTGTCCGTCTGTCTGTTGACATAAATTTTCTGAAGACCCCAGATATCTTCGGGATCCAAATCTTCAATAATTCTGTCAGACATGCTTTCGAGAAGCTTGCTAACGGATATATGAGCAAAAAACCGGGACAACCTCGATTTTTGACCTATTTTTGATCAATATATGGATTACTAAGTCATTAATATAGACAATATGGATATCTAATGATAGATATTTCAAAGTCCATTGCAACGAGTAAGTAAGTCCATTGCTATAGTAAGTTGGACATACAATGGGTCAAAATCGGGAAAAATATTTTTTAACCCGAATTTGTTTTCATCAAAAAATTTTTTGTCATAAATTTTTTTTAAAAAAAAAATACATTTTTTTTTTAAAAAAAATACATTTTTTTTTAAAAAAAATTTATTTTTTTTTAAAAAAAAATACATTTTTTTTAAAAAAAAAATAAATTTTTTTTAAATAAAAAAAATTTAAAACCTAAAAAAAAAAATTTTTAATTTTTTTTTAAACAAATTTTGAAAAAAATTTAATTTTGTTTACTTAAAAAAAAAAATGTAAAACCTAAAAAAAAAATTTTAAAAACAATTTCGAAAAAAAAAATTTTAAAAACATAAAAAAAAAATTAAATTTTGTTTACTTAAAAATACTTAAAAAAATTTATTTTAAAGTATAATTTGGTGAAAGGTATGTAAGATT
The DNA here is from genome assembly GCF_958450345.1 of Calliphora vicina. Lineage (NCBI taxonomy): Eukaryota > Metazoa > Arthropoda > Insecta > Diptera > Calliphoridae > Calliphora > Calliphora vicina. The sequence continues at coordinate 136,706,048 of NC_088781.1, forward strand.
CGGCACAACCGAATATAGATCTCTTACTTGTTTTTATCTAATAGGTTTTTAATCGAATCATAAATTTTTTTAAACAAATTTTTATTTTGCATTCGAAAAATTACTGTTCTAAAAAAAATTTTTTAATCGAATAATTGTTTGGATATTTTAATTTATCAATATAAATTGTTTTTTTTTGAATATTTAATCTGATAATTTGTAACTAAAAAGGTTTTAATCGATTCATTAATTATTTTTATTCGAGTAAATAGCCGAATAATTTTTCAAAAATCAAAAATCTCAATAATTATGTTTTGAAAATATTCGAAATATTCGAATAATTATCCGAGTTATTTTTTATTAAAAACTCAGAACTACAATCAAGTCAAATTACAGAAAATACATAATTTTTAGCTTTTTTTAAATAAATTTCTATTTCAATTTCAAAATATTTTTAAATTCTAAATAAGTCTAAATATATAATAAATCTAAATAACACTTATTTTTAAATAAAAAAATATTTTTCAGGGTTTAATCGCTTTTACGATTAAAAATCTAAAGAACTATTTTTATCAGATTAGTCTGTTTTTTATTCGAATAATTATTAGGAAAATTTTGTGGTACATAAGTCTAAATGATTCCGATGTTTAAATGAAAATAAATATTAAAAATTCTTTAGATTATTCGAATATTTATTCAATACTCGGGTAAGTTTTACATATTTTTATACGTATATAATAAATTTTAATAAAAACAAGTAAGAAAATATGGTCAGTCATATTTTATGCTGGTTCGAAACGGCAGCCAAATCTTGGTAATATATATGTTTGAGGTAAAAGATTTTATTTTAAAATTATTCAAATTTTTATTCGAATGTGGAAAATATCTTGGTAAACTTTCCAAAGTGATTTAATTATAAGATTTAGTTTAAAATTATTCGGATTTTCATTCGAATAATTATTCGAATCTGGTATTTTTTGTAAGAAAATATAGATATTTAACTAATAAATCCTTATAATAAATCGAAATAAAAACAATTTTGGAATATGACAAATACTCTAGTATTTTTCATATTAAAGCTACTTTTGTTTTAAAATCTAAATAATATGCAAATGGGAATAAAAAAAATTGATTATTCGAATAATTATTTGTTTTCTTTTATTCGAATAATTTTTACAATAAATCAATATAAAAAATTACTTTTCAAGAAATTATTCGTTTTTTAATTCAATATAATATTTGGGAATTTTTAAGCTATTTTTGTTTAACAAATTTCAATGAAAATAAAAAAATTATTGTTTTTTTAGATTATTCGAATAAATAATTGATTTTTTATTCGTGTGACAATTGTACAAATCTTAACAATTATTGTATTTTTTTTAATATAATCATGTACCCTTCACCAAATTATACTTCAAAATAAAAATTTTGCTTTTTTATTTTTTTGAAAAATTTTTTTTTCCAATTTTTATTTAAAATTTTTTTTCAAGTTTTAAATTTTTTTTTTAAATTTTAAAAAAATGTTTTTGTTTTTAAATTTTTTTGGTGAAAAAAAAATTCGGTTTAAAAAATATTATGTCCGATTTTGACCCATTGTAGGTCCAACTTACTATGGTCTTATATACGTCGAGATCAGATATAGGTCAAAAATCGAGGTTGTTCTGGTTTTTTCCTCATATCTCAGCCATTTGTGGACCGATTTTGCTGATTTTAAATAGGAAACTTCTAGAAAGCATATCTGACAGAATTATTGAAGATTTGGATCCCGAAGATATCTGGGGTCTTCAGAAAATTGATTTCAACAGACAGACAGATGGACATGTCTTAATCGACTCCGCTATCTATAAGGATCCAGAATATATGTATATACTTTATAGGGTCGGAAAATTGTATTGTGGAAATTATAAACGCAATGACAAACTTATGTATACCCTTCACACGAAGGTGAAGGGTATAAAAAAATGTATTGAAATAATCTGCTCGTATTCGAATAAATATTTGAGTTTTTAAAATATTTTCTGGATCACTTCGTCTGGTAATTTTTTACAATTCCTATTGTATAAAACTTGAGGAAAACATGAGAACTGCTGGAATTTTTTTTCGTTCACATTTCTATTACTGTGTTATTGACGCAAATTAAATATTTTGAGTGGGATTTGTTTGCCTCAAAATTTAAGTTTCTAATAATTAATTATACATGTCAATATGCTACAGCTATTTTAAATCAAAGATGGTTTTTTTAGTGACATACAAATAAATAACTGTTTGAGGTAATAAATTTAGTATTAATCAATCACCAAAAAATTTTGATAAAATTATTGTCATATTTGATGTATTTATAAACGTGTGAATTTTGAATAAATTTATAATTTATTAAGAATTAAAACATCAAAAAGTGCTTTTCATTATCAAATAGATACATTTGGTGATATTTTAAGTAATAAATTGGAAGTATATCAACATACATTTTAATAGAATAGAAGAGCTTGAAAAAAACAATATTTAATTTTTAAATTTAATACATTATGGTTTTGTTGAGAACTCTGATACTTTTTTGAGTAACCTTTCAAAATAGTACTTTTTATTTAATGAAAAATAAGACTTTATTAGAAAGCATAACAAAATGATAGTTTTCGAGTTAATTTTTTTAATTTAGCAAATATTTTAGTACCAAAATAATTAGTAGAAAATTATAGAAAGTTATTAATTAACGAAAACATAATGAAGCCAATTACGACCTTTATAAAGCACTTTTTTAAAAAATAAATTGTTTAAAGATGATAATTGTAGGCTCTTTGGTACTTTTTCGTACATTTTTTAGTTTTGAAAATTTAGTACCTTTAAAATGAGAACTTTTATTAGTTTTTTTTATTAATAAATTGTTTATTGTGGGAAGATTTAATACTTTGGTACTTTTTTTGCGTACCTTTTTATATGGATGAAATTAAGTATCTACACAAATGGAACTTTATCCAAATTTTTATTAATTTTGTGAAAATATCATGGTTTTTGTGTATTTTATAAATCTGAAAAATTTAGTAATCTGGTACTATTTTACGTACTTTCGAAAAATTTTTTGTACTTTTGAGTTCAGAAAGTATTTAATTATTTAGTACTATTTTATTTTTGTCAATTTCCAGTTGAGAATTTAGTACTTTGTTTACTATTTTGCGTACCTACTGATATTGAAAAGTCTAACCTATGTAATTTGTACTTTTTCTCTAAAATGTTTCATTTGTAATAGATATTGTCATATTTTGGATGCCTTTACTTTTTCGTGCATCTTTAAAGTTAGGAAATTGCTTTTTAATTGTTGGCCATTTCCAGTTGTGAATTTAGTACTTTGGTACTTTTTTGACTACTTTTTGGTTTCGAAAGCGCTTTAGTATCAATATAATTGATGCTTTTTATTAAAGATTATGTATTGTTAACTTATATTGCAAAATTTAGTACTCTGGTACTTTTTGCGTACTTATGTTGGAGTTGTAATTAATTTAGTAGCTACATAATTGATACATTTAGTACGTCTATTTTGTATATTTTTATACCCTTCACCTTCGTGAGAAGGGTATATATAAGTTTGTCATTCCGTTTGTAATTTCTACATTTTTCATTTCCGACCCTATAAAGTATATATATTCTGGATCCTTATAGATAGCGGAGTCGATTAAGCCATGTCCGTCTGTCTGTCTGTCTGTCTGTCTGTCTGTCTGTCTGTCTGTCTGTCTGTCTGTCTGTCTGTCTGTCTGTCTGTCTGTCTGTCTGTCTGTCTGTCTGTCTGTCTGTCTGTCTGTCTGTCTGTCTGTCTGTCTGTCTGTCTGTCTGTCTGTCTGTCTGTCTGTCTGTCTGTCTGTCTGTCTGTCTGTCTGTCTGTCTGTCTGTCTGTCTGTCTGTCTGTCTGTCTGTCTGTCTGTCTGTCTGTCTGTCTGTCTGTCTGTCTGTCTGTCTGTCTGTCTGTCTGTCTGTCTGTCTGTCTGTCTGTCTGTCTGTCTGTCTGTCTGTCTGTCTGTCTGTCTGTCTGTCTGTCTGTCTGTCTGTCTGTCTGTCTGTCTGTCTGTCTGTCTGTCTGTCTGTCTGTCTGTCTGTCTGTCTGTCTGTCTGTCTGTCTGTCTGTCTGTCTGTCTGTCTGTCTGTCTGTCTGTCTGTCTGTCTGTCTGTCTGTCTGTCTGTCTGTCTGTCTGTCTGTCTGTCTGTCTGTCTGTCTGTCTGTCTGTCTGTCTGTCTGTCTGTCTGTCTGTCTGTCTGTCTGTCTGTCTGTCTGTCTGTCTGTCTGTCTGTCTGTCTGTCTGTCTGTCTGTCTGTCTGTCTGTCTGTCTGTCTGTCTGTCTGTCTGTCTGTCTGTCTGTCTGTCTGTCTGTCTGTCTGTCTGTCTGTCTGTCTGTCTGTCTGTCTGTCTGTCTGTCTGTCTGTCTGTCCGTCTGTCTGTCTGTTGAAATCAGTTTTCTGAAGACCCCAGATATCTTCGGGATCCAAATCTTCAATAATTCTGTCAGACATGCTTTCGAGAATTTTGCTATTTAAAATCAGCAAAATCGGTCCACAAATGGCTGAGATATGAGGAAAAAACCAAGACAACCTCGATTTTTGACCTATTTTTTTACCTATATCTGGATTACTAAGACATTATATAGACAATATGGATATCTAATGATAGATATTTCTTGCAACGACGTATATAAGACCATAGTAAGTTGGACCTACAATGGGTCAAAATCGGGAAAAAAATTTTGAACCCGAATTTAAAAAAAAAAAAAAAAAATTGAAAAAACAAAAAAAAAATTTTAAAATTTGAAAAAAAAAAAATTTTAAAATTTAAAAAAAAATATTTTTAAAATTAAAAAAAAAATTTTTTTAAAATTTTAAAAAAAAAAAATTTTAAATTTAAAAAAAAAAAATTAAAATAACAATCGAAAAAATTTTTTTTCCAAAAAATTCAAAAAACAAAATTAAATTTTGTTTACCTAAAAATATTTAAAATTTTTAAGTATAATTTGGTGAAGGGTATATAAGATTCGGCACAGCCGAATATAGCACTCTTACTTGTTTATTTATATCTAGTGAAAATCTCTCGTACTTTTGGGGGTGTTTTCTATAAATTTCTAGGTAATTTGCTACTTTTTTTAATTTGAAATTAATTAAGTACCAAATTAATTGGTACTTTTTTGTAAATTTTGTTTTTTTTATATATGATGAAATAATATGGCCATTTGGAAGCAGTTTTTAGCCCTTCACCATGAGTGTATATATAAGTTTTTTATTCCGTTTGTAGTTTCTACAATTTTTCATTTGCGACCCCACAAAGTTTATATATTCTGGATCGTTATAGATATCGAAGTCAATATAGCCATGTCCGTCTGTCCGTCTGTATGTTGAAATCAACTTTCCGAAGCCCACAAATAACTTACATCATGATTTATACCGACTCTGTTGCTATTTAAAATCGACCAAATCAGCCCACACATGGCTGAGATATAAGGAAAAACCGGGACAACCTCGATTTTTAACCTATTTCTTGACCTATTCTGGATTACTAAGTCATTAATTTAGACAATATGGATATCTAATGGTACCTCAAAGACCTTTGCAATGACGTATTGTAAGTTGGATAAGACCATAGTAAGTTAGACCTACAATAGGTCAAAATCGGGAAAAATATTTTTAAACCCGATTTTTTTTTTTTTGGACAAAAATTTTTTTTCCCAAAAAATTTTTTTTTTATTTTTTTTTAAAAATTGAAAAAACTTTTTAAAAAAAATTAAAAAACAATTTCAAAAAAAAAAAAAATTTTATTTTTCCCAAAAATATTTAGTTTAAAGTATAATTTGGTGAGGGCTGAAGATATTTCAAAGTGCATTGCAACGATGTATATAAGGCTATAGTAAGTTGGACATACAATGGCTCAAAATCGGGAAAAATATTTTTTAAACCGAATTTTTTTTGTCATCAAAAAATTTTATTGGACAAAAATTCTTTTTCCAAAAAAAAAATTTTTAAATAAAAAAAAATTGAAAAAACTTTTTGAAAAAAAATGAAAAGACAATTGAAAAAAAAAATTAGTTTTTCCCAAAAATATTTCAATAAATTTATTTTAAAGTATAATTTGGTGAAGGCTGAAGATATTGCAAAGTGCATTTGCAATGACGTATTGTAAGTTGGATAAGACCATAGTAAGTTGGACCTACAATGGGTCAAAATCGGGAAATATATTTTTTAACCCGAATTTTTTTTTCATCAAAAAATTTTATTGGACAAAAATATTTTTTCCAAAAGAAAAAAAATTTTTAAATTAAAAAAAAATTGAAAAAGAATTTTAAAAAACAATTTCGAAAAAAAAAATAGTTTTTCCCATATAGTTTATTTTAAAGTATAATTTGGTGAAGGCTGAAGATATTTCAAAGTGCATTGCAACGATGTATATAAGGCTATAGTAAGTTGGACCTACAATGGTTCAAAATCGGGAAAAATATTTTTTAACACAATATTTTTTTTCATCAAAAAATTTTATTGGACAAAAATTCTTTTTCCAAAAAATAAAAATTTTTAAATTAAAAAAAAATTTAAAAAACTTTTTTTAAAAAATAATTTCCAAAAAAAAAATAAATATAGTTTTTCCCAAAAATATTTCAAAAACTTTATTTTAAAGTATAATTTGATGAAGGCTGCAGATATTTCAAAGTGCATTGCAACGATGTATATAAGGCTATAGTAAGTAGGACCTACAATGGGTCAAAATCGGCAAAAATATTTTTTAACCCGAATTTTTTTTTTCATCAAAAAATTTTAAAAACTTTTTAAAATAAAATTAATAAATAATTTTTTTCCAAAAATATTTCAAAAAATTTATTTTAAAGTATAATTTGGTGAAGGCTGAAGATATTTCAAAGTGCATTGCAACGATGTATATAAGGCTATAGTAAGTTGGACCTACAATGGGTCAAAATCGGGAAAAATATTTTTTAACCCGAATTTTTTTTTTCAGCAAACATTTTTTTCGTTAAAAATTCTTTTTCCCAAAAAAAAAAATTTTTAAAATTAAAAAAAAAATTGGAAAAAACTTTTTTAAAAAAATTAAAAACGATTTAAAAAAAATCAAATTTTGTTTTTCCTAAAAATATTTCAAAAATTTTATTTTAAAAAATAATTTTGTTTAAATTGAAATTAATTTAGTACCAACTAATTGACACTTTTTTGTAAATTTTGTTGAGGTTTTCTTTTCTTTATTTATGATGAAATAATATGATAGTTTTGGACGGACGTAGTTTGGTTTTTTAATTAGTACTTCTTCTAATTTTCTAATAATTTAGTACCTTCAAAATTGGAGCCTTTTCTCAATTTGTTAGTATTGCTTTTATGCTTTTAAGTTATGGTGCAAAATATAATATTTTGGTACTTTTTTAATTTAAAGTAATTTAGTACATTATGAGTATTTTAGTACCTGTGTTATAAAATTAGTACATTTTATTTATTAAGTTTTATTTAATCTTAAACACTTTTTTAAGTTAAAACAAATATGAAGTTATTGTAACATTACTTGTACTCACCACTGTACTCTCTTGATTATTCAGCACTGTATCCTTATTCTCATCCTTTTCCGGTGTAAAACTATTCTTTTGGCGATGATGAAATTTGAAACGTGGAAAGCAGGCCATGATGAATGAAGCTTTTTTTTGTAGTTATAATTAATGCAAAACTATTAACTAATTATTTGTTAAATTTAAGAAATTAAATAAAGGAATTAAACTACAATTTGTTTGTATAATTATGATTAATTTTAAGGAAATAAAACCAAGTTAACATTATTAAACAAATGAAAAACTTATAAACAACTTGAATAATAATTTCATAACAATAAAATTATTTTTATGGGATTATCAATAGCAAAAGGGAGCGTGTTTGGCATTTTTTATATGTATGAATAAACGATGAAACTGCAAAAATAACAAAAATAAAAGGATAAATTAGTAATTATTATAATCAATAACAAAAAAATAAAACAAATTTTGTGTAATATTTGTTTATATAATTTTCTGCTTAAATTTACCATAATTTATAACAAATTGTATTTGATTTGCAAAGCAAATAAATAATAAATTAAATAAGAGGCAATGCCGAATCTTATATACCCTTCATTAAAGTGTACTTAAAGATAAAGATTAAAAATATTTGAACAAATATGGCTGAAAAACAATTTTGTGGTAAAAAAAGTTTATTGTAAAAATATTTTTTTTTGTAAAAAAAAATCGTTTTAAAAAAGTTTTTCCCGATTTTGACGCATTATAGGTCCAAATTATTATGACATTATATATGTCGTTGGAAAGGTCTTTGAAATACCTATCATTGGATATCCATATTGTCTATATTAAAGACTTAATCCAGATATAAATCAAAAATAGGTCAATAATCGAAGTTGTCCTGGTTTTTTCCTTATACCTCAGCCATTTGTGGGCCGATTTTAATATAATAAAAATAGCAAATGAACCAGATATATAGCGGATATATTGATGTATGAATCATATATGTAAGCTATTAGGGGGCTATGGAAAGTTGATTTCAACGCACTTATTAACTCTGCTAACTGTTAATGAATCACACTGAAAACTATAGAAATTACAAACGGAATGACAAACTTATATTTACCCTTACCTGCCATGGTGAAGGGTATAAAAAAACAAATAGAAATATAACAAATATTAATGTAATTCACCACTGTTTTCTATTTTTTTTTGTTAATGTTTTCGGTTTCGTTTTAGATAAGACTGATATTAAGGTTTTTGTTGTTGGTTAAAAGGGTTTAAAAGCAAGGTTGCTATTTAGGGTAATATAATCATATTACCCTGCCTATTGTTATGTTGTTAATCTCCTCCCCCCTTTACCGCTCTCATTAGGCGTGTGTTATGGCCATATATTTTCAACTGACGGAATGAATGAATATTGGAGTTTGTTAGCTTATCTTGGCGCATACCTGCGCTTATTTGTCTACAAATTGACGAAAATTATACGTTTGTTTTTTTTTATTATTTTTTGCTGTTCTACGTCAATTTATTTAGTTTGAATTTGTTGGTTTCGGTTTGAAATTATTTATTTGTTATCAACATACTTGAACAATTTGTTCGCAATTGATTAGATTTAACATTTAACTAGTATTTTTTTTTTATTTTCAAGAAGCAGCATGATATTTTAAAGAAAATTTAAGAAATCATCAAAACATGTTTCAAAATTTTGTAAATTTTAGTAAAGTGAAGGGCATTATATTTGGTTTTATGAAAAAATATGTTAAAAAAGCTTTAAAATGCTTTTTAAAACTCGCATATTGTAAATTTTGTTGATACTTTTTGAGTATTTTTCAAATTTGAAAACATATAAATGAAATTATTCTGAAAATAAATTAGTACATTTTTTAAAATAATAATCTTACACTGGTACTTTTTGGTATAAAAACAAGTAAGAGAGCTATATTCGGCTGTGCCGAATCTTTATACCCTTCACCAAATTATACTTTAATTTTTTTTTAATATTTTTAGGTAAACAAAATTTAATTTTTTTAGTGTTTTTCAAATTTTTTTTTAAAAAAAGTTTTTTCAAAATTTTTTTAAATATTTTTTTTTAAATTTTTTTTTTGGAAAAAAATGTATGACAAAAAAAATTTTTTGATGAAAAAAAATTCGGGTTAAAAAATATTTTTCCCGATTTTGATCCATTGTAGGTCCAACTTACTATAGCCTTATCTACATCGTTGCAATGGACTTTGAAATATCTATCATTAGATATCCATATTGTCTATATTAATGACTTAGTAATCTAGATATAGATCAAAAATAGGTCAAAACTCGAGGATGTCCCGGTGGACCGATAGCATGTCTGACAGAATTATTGAAGATTTGGATCCCGAAGATATCTGGGGTCTTCAGAAAATTGATTTCAACAGACAGACAGACAGATGGACAGACAGACGGACATGGCTTAATCGACTCCGCTATCTATAAGGATCCAGAATATATATACTTTATAGGGTCGGAAATGAAAAATGTAGAAATTACAAAAATTTTTACCTTCTCACGAAGTACTTTTTCTTAGTTTTTAGTAATTTAGTAAAAAAAAATACCTTAGTATCAAATTAATTAGTACTTTTTTTAGATTGCTACTGTTCTGCGTACCTTTGAAATTGAAAATGTACTCAAGTATCTAAATAATTAGTATCTTTTATCAATTTGTGTTAATTGTTAAAAATTTGGTGCAAACAATTCCGTATAATGGTACTTTTTTGCATACCGTATTGAAATACTTTGGTAACAACATAATTAGTACTTTTTCCTAATTTGTAATACTTAGTTGCAATTTAGAAAATTTTCATACTTTGGTACTTTTTTTGTTACCTTTATAATTAAAATGTACTTTAGTTTCAAAATAATTACAACTTTCTCTCAATTTTTATTAACCGTTAGTATCTCTACTGGTACATTTTTGCATACCATTTGGTTTAAAAAAAACTACTTTAGTACTTAAGTAATTAGTACTTTATCTAAATTTTGATTAGTTCTTAATGATTTATTGTAAGACAATTCAGCATTACTTTACTTTTTTGCATATCTTTTGAAAATAATTTAGCAACAACAAATTTTATATTTTAATTATTAGTAACTAGTTGACCGGGGCGGTCAAGTTTAAAGTTTTTACCAACATATGGTTTCATCAAAATAACTTTAAAAATATAGGTAATATTAAAAAAAAACAAAGTACTTTTGCACTTAGATTTATTTTATCATTATTCCTAATGAATACTTTAAATCGCTTTAAATTGCTGTAAAAAAATATTGAAAACTTGTTGACCGCCCCGCCCCGGCTTCGCTCGGTAGCATTTACTAATGTTAGTTCTTCACCTGCCTGTTCTTATTTATTTGCAAATAAAATATCTAAATTTGTACTGCATACTTTAGGGAGCTTTTTTATTACAGTTGACTGGACTCAAAACAAAAAAAAATTCCGAGTTTTATTTTCTTTACAAACCATCCCCTGAAAATTTCGAATCGAATAAAAAAAAATCAGCCAAATCGCTCCAGCCGCTCTCACGTGATGCCATTACATACATGGACCATTTCATTTTTATATATATAGATTTTGACTAACTGGGATCTCTGTTACCTTTTTTGACCCAATATTAATTGTTTGCAAGTTCAAGAAATATAAGAAAAATATTCAGCATTCTGGTACTATTTGCGCACCTTTTTAAAAATTCTTTAGTACCAAAATGTAAAGTTAGATTAATTATATCCTTCGCCATGAGTGGCAAGGGTATATATAAGTTTTTCATTCCGTTTGTAATTTCTACATTTTACATTTGCGACCCCATAAAGTATATATTCTGGATCGTTATAGATAGCGAAGTCGATATATCCATGTCCGTCTTGAAATCAACTTTCCGAAGCCCCCAAATAACTTACATACATGATTCATACATCAATATATCGGGAATTCTTCCGGCTCGGTTGCTATTTAAAATCGACAAAATCGGCTCATAAATAAATGGCTGATATCTTAGGAAAAAACCGGGAAAACCTCGATTTTTGCCTATTTTTGATCTATATCTGGATAACTAAGTCATTAATATAGACAATATGGATATCTAATGATAGATATTTCAAAGTCCATTGCTTACAAAGGCTATAGTAAGTTGGACCTACAATGGGTCAAAATCGGGAAAAATATTTTTTAACCCGAATTTTTTTTGGATCAAAACATTTTTTTTGTCATAATTTTTTTTTAAAAAGTTGGACCTACAATGGGTCAAAATCGGTAAAAATATTTTTTAACCCAAATTTTTTTTGGATCATAATTTTTTTTTGAAATTTTTTTTTTAAAAATTAAAAGTATTAAAAAGTTGGACCTACAATGGTCAAAATCGGGAAAAATATTTTTTAACCCAATTTTTTTTTGTATTATAATTTTTTTTGAAATTTTTTTTTAAAAATTAAAAAGAAAATTTTTTTTAAAAAACAATTTTAATTTCGTTTAAATAAAAATTTATAACATTTAATGACAATTTCGACTTATTTGGTACAATACTACTTTTTCTGCTACATTTTTTAGTTTGAAAAAGTACTTTGGTGCATAAATAATTAGTATCTACTTTTTTTTTAATTTTTGTAAATTCTGAAATTTTTATTGAATTATAGTAATTTAGCAAAAAAGATAATTCAGTACTTTTTTCAACCCATTTTTTTCATAATAAACTTTAGTACCAACTTATCTATAAATTTAGTGTGTACTTTTACTCTGATTTTATTTAATAATGAATCCTTTGCTGCTGCTTATTAAAAAAGAAAACATTGTAAATTTCATTATTTTCATGCTTACAAAGATAAAATTTAATACGTATGTAATCTTTTATCATCAACATTTTTATTTAATCGTATTTTCTTTTAATCAAAATTACATATGTTTGAATTTTCGGTATTTGTATGATGTCACATTTAGTTATTACTAAGCAGTGGAAATTATGATATAAGCTCGGGTTTTCCCAGAAATTTGTTTATTATAACAATTTTGTTATTATAATTATTATTGTTATGCCTATATGAACATAACTATTATATGTATTATGTATAGAATTAATGTAATTTATTTTTAGTAAATTTCCGTTTAAATACAATATTTTCCTATTAATGTTTATAGGAACAAATTTAAATGACAGGAATTCCTAGGAATTTGAATTAGTAGATTAAAAATAGAATATATTATACAAATATTGTTTTAGTTTTCCAATTGCTAAAGTTTCCTTGAGCTACGATCATAATTTTGTAAAAAAAAGTTCTTAAACGTTCTTAAATTCCAAATTATTCATTTGTGACCCCAAAATGTATATATATTTGAATCGAAATAACCATGTCCTTCTGTATGTTGAAATCAATTTTTCGAAGCTCCCAAATAATTTCCATACATGATTTATACATCAATATAGCCGTTATAATCCAACTTAGATTGCTATTTCACATCAAGATAATCGACCCACAGATGGCTGAGATATAAGCAAAAACCAAGGCTGCCTCAATTTTTTCATGAAGTAAAAAAAAAAAAATTTTAACAGAAAAATGAGTAGTATACCAAAATTAACCCTTTAATATATTAGTGAGGAAAATAGAAAAAAAAATTTTTTTTTTTAAATTTTCAAATTCAGTTTTTTTCACGAATCTATTGATTTTTAATTATATTTGAGGAAAATAAAGCATTAATTTGAAAGAGACAAATTACTCCAAAATTTAGCTTTAACCCTAGAATACTAATGTTCTTAAATTTTACGTTAATTTTTTTTTCACTTACAGATACAACAAATAAGTGGCAATCTATTCTAGATATGATTTCATCAATTATATTTCTATTCACAGAAATGAAATTTAATTTTAACTTTTTTTACATGAAATTAATTAACCGAAATAAACAATGAAAATAAAATTCAGAATTCGAATTTGTCATTTATTGAAGATTATCTAAAAGAAGCATTCAAAAACAAGTAAGAAATTATGGTCGTTCTTGATAATACCCTTCACTGAGTAAATAATAAAAAACATATTTCTTTAAAAATTTCAATAATTTGTTGAAATTTTCTATTATGAATTTTTTAATAGAATAATAGCAAATTAAAGTTTTATTATGTTTGAGAATTTTTGTTAAAAATCTTGGGCATTACAAATCAGCACAAACGCATTATACTCTCACCAATATTTTGGTGTAGGGTACAAATAGCGTTAGTATTCTAGGGTTAAATATTTGCAAAACAATATTATAGTTATTATGCATTTTTTTAATAGAATAATATCAAATTATTATTTTTTACAATTTCAATAATAGTTGAAAATAATTTCCAAGGAGAAAAAAATCGTAATTAACCCCTTAGAACTTGGGGTCTAAAGAGACCCAAAATATTTTAAATGTTTAAAATCTTTATCTTTTCCCAAAAAATTCCAAATAAATATGGGGTTTTCATTTAGATACGCTATTCTGTAAAGAGGTCAAAGGTCAAGTTTTTGTTATATTTCAAATATTTCATAAAAGCATGTTTAACTATTTTAGGAATTCGATAATAGTTAAAAGAACTTTAAAAACTGCAAACAATTTATTTTAACCCTTAAAATTCTTGGGGTCATATTTGACCCCTAGAATTTTAAGGGTTAATTTTTATAGCCTTTAATAATTTTTATAGCTAAATTACAATTTCTTACGAAAATTTTTAAAATCATGTAGGTGACTCTTTAATATTATTTTTTTTTTTTTGGTAGAAACTTTGAAAATTCACTCTTTTCAGTAGAGGGGTCAAAGGTTAAGTTTTGGAATATTTGAAATATTTCAGGAAAATATATGTCATTTTATTAAGATTTCATTAGTAGCTCTAACAAAGTTTTTAAGAAATGATAAATAATCAAAATTAACCCTTTAATGCTTTGGGGTTCAAAATGACCCCACATTTTTTTAACTCCAAAATCCAATATTTGATTGAAAAATTTTTGTAATCATATTAGTGATTGCTGTTTTATATAATTTTGTATAAGAAATTTGTCTTATTAAAGCATAGCTGCATTATGCTGCAACAATTTTGCATAGACAATTTCTCAATTTGAATTTTTGTTAAAAACAGTTGATATATGTTCTTTTAAAGACAAAAATTGCATTAAAACAACTTATTTATGATAGTAAACCTTTCCTTTAAATATAATTTGGTTTTAGTCATTTAATGTTTTAGTCATGCAATATTGTCTCTGCATAGCTTTGTAAATGCCACAAACTCATTCATATTTCATTAATAATTTCAAACTAATTTGATGGTAGATAATTTGAGCTTTTTTCAAAAAAAAAATACATCAAAACTGGTATCTATTTGCTTTTGAGGGAAATAAAAAAATAGCAAGAGAAAAAAAGTCTACAACTTAAGTGCAAAATCAGTGCAAATAAATAATGAAGTAATCAAAAGCCTTTTGCTATGGAAATATTCAAAACAAATAAACTCAAATGAAATATTACCTTTTTTCACACAATTTTTACTTTTTAACAAGCAAAAGACAGCAAAAATATTTAACTCAGAATAAAAATAAACTGCCACAGCATCAAAAAATTTTATATTTAAAAGAGCAACACTGAAGGAACACAATTTTTACTCAAACAAATTTCCGGTTTCCGGTCACATTGAATGAGCAGTTAAATGAAGTTGTCACATTAACATCAACTGAAATTTTCAATATTTTTTTTATATAAAACATTTTTTCTTTAACTTTTTTTTTATTTAAATCATTAAATATTTATATTCTTTGCTTAAGTTATATTATTTTTTTGCACCAAAAACACCTTGTATTTTAAATAATTGCAGATAATATTTTATTTTACATTATTTTCTTCTTTGATTAAATTTTTTCTTTTTTTTTTGTGTAAAACATTTTTCGTAATTATTTCCATTTCATTTTGTAATATTACTATTATTTTTTTTCTTCTTTGTCATATAAAATGTATTGAAATGTTTCGTTGGTTGTAGGAATAATAATAAAAAAAAAAATCGAGTGAAAACACCTGCTATCTTGGAAGCTGATAACTCAACTAATTTAACGCATTCAATTTAAATTGCCAATTTACGAGTAGTGGAAAAATAAAATAAAGTACAAAATTATATTGTATACGTACGAATATATGTATGTATGTATGAAAGTACAATCATATCATTTGAAGAAGTACTAAATGAAGCATATACACACCGATACCGATACTGATACACTCAAATACTGTACAGACATTAACGTACATTTTATAGCTCACAGTTTGTGGGTTACTGAGCTGGTCTATAGCGGGGTGTAGGGACTGAAATTTAGCCGAGAAACAGTGGTGTGCAAAGAAGTATAATTTAAATTGTGGTCGAAAACATTTAAGGATAGTCAACCGGGCCTTAGATGTTCATTGACACATGTCTTAAAATTGACTAATAAAGCCCATGAAGACAAAGGTGGTTTAGTTCACTCTCTTTTTTACAAAAACAACTAAATTATGAAAAAAATTTAAATAGAATTTATCTTGTATGAATAAGTGATTTTAAAAATATCAAAACTATTAAATTTAAAAATAGTAGTAAAAATACTACTTTTTTATAAAAGTATGAAATTCATTACTTTTATTTGCAGATAATGTTTAAACATAATTTGTACTAAAAGAAAACAATATTTTTTATAAATATTTTATAAAAAAGTAATAAATTAGCTACTACTTTTTTACAAAAAGTACTAAACTTTGTAAAATGTTTAATAGAATTTATTTAATATGTAATACTGAATGGAAAAACATGTTTATTTTTCAATTTTAAAATAGTACTAAAAATACTACTTTTTTAAAAAAGTATGAAATTCATTACTTTTTGCTGCAGAATATGTTTAAACTAAATTTATACTAAATGAAAGTAATATTTTTTATAAACATTTTGTAAAAAAGTAGTAATTTAGTTACTACTTTTTTACTAAAATTACTAAACTTTGTTAAATTTTTAGTAGAATGTATTTAATTTGTAATAATGAATGGAAAAACATGTTCATTTTTCAATATTAAAATAGTAGTAAAAATACTACTTTTTTAAAAAAGTAAGAAATTCATTACTTTTTTGCAGCAAAAATTTATACTAAAAGAAAGCAATATCTTCTATAAACTTTTTGTAAAAAAGTAGGAAATTAGCTACTACTTTTTTACGAAAAGTACTAAACTTTGCAAAATGTTTAATAGAATTTATTTAATATGTAATAGTGAATACAAAAACATATTTATTTTTCAATTTTAAAATAGTAGTAGAAATACTACTTTTTTATAAAAGTATGAAATTCATTAATTTTTTTTGCAGAATATGCTTGAACCAAATTTATACTGAAAGAAACAATATCTTTTATAAACTTTTTGTAAATTTAGTACCTTTTTTACGAAAGGTACTAAATTTTGTAAAATTTTTAATAGAATGTATTTACTTTGAAATAGTGAATGGAAAAACATGTTTATTTTTCAATTTTAAAATAGTAGTAAAAATACTACTTTTTTATAAAAGTACGAAATTCATTACATTTTACTGCAGAATATGTTTGAACAGAATTTATACTGAAACAAAACAATATCTTTTATAAACTTTTTGTAAAAGAGTAGTGAATTAGCTACTACTTTTTTACGAAAAGTACCAAACTTTGTAAAATTTTTAATAGAATATATTTAATTTGAAATAGTGAATGGAAAAACATGTTTATTTTTCAATTTTAAAATAGTAGTAAAAATACTACTTTTTTATAATAGTATGAAATTCATTACTTTTTACTGCAATATGCTTGAACAGAATTTATACTAAAAGAAAACAATATCTTTTATAAACTTTTTGTAAAAAAGTAGTAAATGAGCTACTACTTTTTTACAAAAAGTACTAAATTTTGTAAAATTTGTATTAGAATTTATTTAATATATAATAGTGATTAGGAAAATATCTTCAAAAGAAAAAAAAATTTTTTATATGCAATAGTGAATACAAAACCATATTTATTTTTCATAATTTCCTTTGTTTATTTGCCATTAGTTTTTGTTTATAACGTCTTATACTTTTAGTAAAGCCATTTAAATAATTGCTCGATAAACTAACTAGTTAATTAACTAATTAAGACACATTTTGAGGCCCACTGTTTAGAACTCTTCTGTGAGTATGAAATGAGTTGAAAAGAAAAAAACAAAGTATTTTTGTCGCCTACAATTACAAATAATACTTAGCAAAAATAAAAACAAATAAACCAAGAATATTTATTTTAGTATTGTTGTTGTTTTTCTCATTACTGTTCTACTTCTTTACCCAACAAACAAACTCATTGAGTAAGTACAGGCAACTCATACAAATAAAATACCACAAAACAAGAAGAAAAAAATAGGTAAGATAGATGGTAATAAGACGAATTTTAAATAGCCTGCTACTATACTACTTTTTTATAAAAGTATGAAATTCATTACTTTTTGTTTTAATACATACAAACAAAATTTATACTGAAAGAAAATAACATTTTGTAAAAAAGTAGTAAATTAGCTACTACTTTTTTAAAAATGTTCAATAGAATTTATTTAATATT
Source organism: Calliphora vicina (assembly GCF_958450345.1). NCBI lineage: Eukaryota > Metazoa > Arthropoda > Insecta > Diptera > Calliphoridae > Calliphora > Calliphora vicina. Next base: position 136,724,131 of record NC_088781.1, read on the forward strand.
TAATAATGATTAGAAAAACATCCTAGTTTTTCAATTTTAAAATAGTAGTAGAAATACTACTTTTTTATAAAAGTATGATATTCATTACTTTTTTCAGCAGAATATGTTTCAACAAAATTTATGCTGAAAGAAAATAATATTTGTTATAGAAATTTTGTAAAAAGGTAGTAAATTAGTTACTACTTTTTACAAAAAGTAGTAATCTTAGTAAAATTTTTAATATAATTTATTTAATATGCAATAGTGATTCCAAAACCAGCTTCATTTTTTCAATTTTAAAATAGTAGTAGAAATACTACTTTTTTATAAAAGTATGATATTCATTACTTTTTTCAGCAGAATATGATTAAACAAAATTTATACTGAAAGAAAATAATATTTATTATAGAAATTTTGTAAAAAGGTAGTAAATTAGTTACTACTTTTTACAAAAAGTACTAATCTTAGTAAAATTTTTAATATAATTTATTTAATATGCGATTGTGATTCCAAAACCAGCTTCATTTTTTCAATTTTAAAATAGTAGTAGAAATACTACTTTTTTATAAAAGTATGATATTCATTACTTTTTTCAGCAGAATATGTTTCAACAAAATTTATGCTGAAAGAAAATAATATTTGTTATAGAAATTTTGTAAAAAGGTAGTAAATTAGTTACTACTTTTTACAAAAAGTAGTAATCTTAGTAAAATTTTTAATATAATTTATTTAATATGCAATAGTGATTCCAAAACCAGCTTTATTTTTAAATTTTAAGATAGTAGTAGAAATACTACTATTACTTTTTTACAAAAATCATAAAATTTTATAAAAATTGTAATATAATTTATTTAATATGTAATAGTGATTCCAAAAATATCTTTATTTTTCAATTTTAAAATAGTAGTAGAAATACTACTTTTTTAAAAAATTATGAAATTTGTTATTTTTTATACAAAATATGTTTAAATAAAATTTATTTTGAAAGAAAATAATATTTGTTTTAAAAAATTTGGTAAAAAAGTAGTAAATTTACAAACCAAATGACAATTTTTTTTATCGCTCTTGCTGAAGGGTATTAAAAGAAACACAACTAAAAACAATAATAAAAACAACTAAAACAAATATAAATTTGTTTCATTTGTATATTTGTTGTTCTTATTTTTACTTTTGTATGTGTGGTTAATGTTATTGTTGTTGTTATTGTTATTATTACTGTTTCGATTTATTTATTTCGTTTGTGAGTGATATTGATAACAAACCCCTTCTCTAGTGTGTTGTGAGAGAGAGAGGCTGAGGGTAAGTGAAAGAAATGAAAACAAAAATGAGCAATTCACAACAACAATAACAACAACAAAGGTGTAAGCAAATCAACGGTAAATATGTCTTCTTCTTTTTCATAGACACTCTCACACAAACTACCGTGAAAAGAATTGTAGAAATAAAAAACTGTTAAGAAAAACTGTTTAAATGATAAGAAAAAATGTGGCAAAATTACAACAACTTTTAAATAAATATATTTAATTGTTGTTGTTAAAAATGTACCAATAATTTAATATGAAATGTAAAATGAATAGAATATTTTATTGGAAATTTTTAAAATACCGGAAGAAATGTTGAAGGAAGAATTTGTTTAAAAAACACTAGACATTTGCTGCACAAATCGAAATATAGAATTTCAATAAAATGGGGAAAATTCGAAAGATCTGGCTTTTGGCAACATTTGACAAGTTTTTGATCAACAAATTTTTGTTTTAAGTCTGTGTTCGCTTCAAATTCAGCTTAATTTTTCCCTTCAAAATTAAACAATTTAAATTAATTTTGAATGCAACAGACATTTGTTTAAATAATTTCAATATTTTCGGCCCTTTCTTTACTTATTAAATAATTTAGCCAGACAAGTAGTGTTTAATTTAACAATTTAATTGTTTATTTTGGCCACATGTCTTCATTGTTTCAGACAACAGATGTTTAAGGTTTTTAATACAATTTTTGTAATAAAATAAAACATAAAGCCAAATACAATACAAACTAATTTGTCAACTCAAACGAAAACCTGGAAAAAGAAGTGAATTTTCAATACAAATTTAAAAGATTTCAAGCTTTATTTTCATAAGGTATAGAGTGATCGTAAATAGTACTAGAAATTCAGTTCTTTATAAAACTATGATATTCTTCATTTTTGGGCAGAATATGTTTAAACTCAATTTATTCTGAAATAAAATAATATTCGTTATAAATATTTTGTAAAACGTTGTAAGTTAGCTACTACTATTTTACAAAAATCACTAAAATATGAAAAATTTTAATTGTAATTAATTTTTTGTGATAAAGAGATTTTAAAAATATTACAACTTTTTAATTTTAAAATAGTAGTAAAAATACTACTTTTTTACTTTTTTAAAAAATATTAATTTTAAGAGTTTTCTTAAAAAGTAGTAAATTAGCTACTACATTTTTACAAAAAGTACTAAGATTTGTAAAATTTGTTATAGAATGTATTTAGTAAGTAATAGTGATGAGAAAAACATCTTGACTTTTCAATTTTAAAATAGTAGTAGAATACTACTTTTTTATAAAAGTATGAAATTCATTACATATTTCTGTAGAATATGTTTAAACAAAATTTGTACTGAAAAAAAATAATATTTGTTTTAAACATTTTGTAAAAAAGTAGTAAATTAGCTACTACTTTTTCAAAAAAAGTCTTAAACTTTGTAAAATTTTTAATTGAGATTATTTAATATGTAATAGTAATTAGAAAAACATCTTTATTTTTCAATTTTAAAATAGTAGTAGAAATACTACTTTTTTATAAAAGTATGAAATTCATTACTCATTTTTGTAGAATATGTTAAAACAAAATTTATACTGAAAGAAAATAATATTTGTTTTAAACATTTTGTAAAAAAGTAGTATCTTAGCTACTACTATTTCAAAAAAACTACTAAAATTTTTATAATTTGTCATAGAATATATTTAATATGTAATAGTAATTAGAAAAACGTATTTAGTTTTCATTTTTAAAATAGTAGCAGATATACTACTTTTTTACAAAAGTATGAAATTCATTACTTTTTTCTGCAGAATATGTTTAAACAAAATTTATACTAAAAGAAAATAATATCTGTTGCAAACATTTTGTGAAAAAGTAGTAAATTAGCTACTACATTTTTACAAAAAGTACTAAATTTTGTGAAATTTGTAATAGAATGCATTTAGTATGTAATAGCGAATAGAAAAACATCTTTATTTTTCATTTTTATAATAGTAGTAGAAATACTACTTTTTATAAAAGTATGAAACTCATTAATTTTTTCTGTAGAATATGTTTAAACAAAATTTGTACTAAAATAAAATAATATTTTTTTTAAAAATTTTGTAAAAAAGTAGTATTTTAGCTACTACTATTTCAAAAAAACTACTAAAATTTGAAAAATTTTTCGTAGAATATATTTAATATGTACTAGTGATTAGAAAAACGTATTTAGTTTTCATTTTTAAAATAGTAGCAGAAATACTACTTCTTTATAAAATTATGAAATTCATTACTTTTTTCTATAGAATATGTTGAAGCAAAATTTATACTGAAAGAAAATAATATTTGTTTTAAACATTTTGTAAAATAGTAGTAAATTAGCTACTACTTTTTCAATAAAATGCTAAAATTTTTAAATTTTATAATACAATTTATTTAATATGTAATAGTGAATAGAAAAACATCCTAATTTTTCAATTTTAAAATAGTAGTAGAAATACTACTTATTTATAAAAGTATGAAAATCATTAATTTTTCTGCAGAATATGTTTAAACTAATTTTGTACTAAAAGAAAAGAATATTTTTTTAAACATTTTGTAAAAAAGTAGTATCTTAGCTACTACTATTTCCAAAAAAATACTAAAATTTTTAAAATTTGTCATAGAATGTATTTAATATGTAATAGTAATTAGAAAAACGTATTTAGTTTTCACTTTTAAAATAGTGGTAGAAATACTACTTTTTTATAAAAGTATGAAATTCATTACTTTTTCCTGCAGAATATTTATAAACAAAATTTATACTAAAAGAAAATAATATTTTTTTAAACATTTTTGTAAAAAAGTAGTATCTTAGCTACTACTATTTCAAAAAAAAAAGTTTTAAATTTTGTAAAAATTTTAATTGAGATTATTTAATATTTAATAGTGATTAAAAAAACATCTTTATTTTTCATTTTTATAACAGTAGTAGAAATACTACTTTTTATAAAAGTATGAAAATCATAAATTTTTTCTGCAGAATATGTTTAAAAAAAATTTATACTAAAAGAAAATAATATTTGTTACAAACATTTTGTAAAAAAGTAGTAAATTAGCTACTACATTTTTACAAAAAGTACTAAATTTTGTGAAATTTGTAATAGCATGCATTTAGTATGTAATAGTGAATAGAAAAACATCTTTATTTTTCAATTTTAAAATAGTAGTAGAAATACTACTTTTTATAAAAGTATGAAAATCATAAATTTTTTCTTCAGAATATGTTTAAACAAAATTTTGTACTAAAAGCAAATAATATTCTTTTAAACATTTTGTGAAAAAGTAGTATCTTAGCTACTACTATTTCAAAAAAACTACTAAAATTTTTAAAATTTGTCATAGAATGTATTTAATATGCAATAGTGATTAGAAAAACGTATTTAGTTTTCACTTTTAAAATAGTAGTAGAAATACTACTTTTTTATAAAAGTATGAAATTCATTACATTTTTCTGCGGAATATATTTAAACAAAATTTATACTAAAAGAAAATAATATTTTTTTTAAACATTTTGTTAAAAAGTAATAAATTAGCTACTACATTTTTACAAAAAGTACTAACTTTTGTGAAATTTGTAATAGAATGTATTTAATATGTAATAGTGAATAGAAAATCATCTTTATTTTTCAATTTTGAAATAGTAGTAGAAATACTACTTTTTTATAAAAGTATGAAATTCATTACTTTTTTATGCAGAATATGTTTAAACAACATTTAAACACAACTGAGGGTAAAATATATAAAATATATTTACTCTCTTGACTCTTCTATGTATATTTTATTCTATGGTAGAGATTTTGTCTTCATAGAATTCATACATTCATATAATGAGAAAAACATTGATTTTATTTAATTTGTTTCATTAAATATTTCTGTCTTTAAACTTGAGTTTTCATTTAACAAAAGTAAATATTTTCATGATGCAGACTTGGGGTTTTCACAAACATTTCGCAATGTTTTTCACCAAATAAAAAAAAACAATACAAAGGAAAACAAAATGAGCTCATGTTCAAGGGAAATTTTTCCAACAACAATAAAAACCAACAATTATAATAAAAATAACAACTACAAAAGAAAACAATGAGGAAAAAAGCCTTCAAGTTTACAGGCGAAATGGATAAATATTATAAAACAAAAGATACAAAAATTTGTTTGTAAAATAAAATGAAAAATTGCGAGTGTAATTGTCTGTACAGGGATGTAAACATAAAAGTAGGAAAATATGTGAGCTGCTATAGGTTGCAAAGTAACATCAAGCGGAAGTTGGTTTTCCTGAGGTTTTCCTAAGCTGATGATATAGCATTTTACAAACACACTCTTCTGAAATTTCTTGAACTTAAACATCATTTACTTATGCATGCTGCTCTTCCGCTTGAGAGGTTTCTCTACATTTTTTTTACCCGTTTTTTTCCAGTATTTTTTTCTGCTGCTGCTTACTGCTAATCTTAGGGGTAATGAATGAGTAGCTGTGTGGGAATGTTTAAGTGTGTTGAAAGGTAGAGAGAGGAATTTATTTCCTCATTTACAAATTTATGTACGAGTATTCTCACGTATGTGTTTACTTCCTGTGCTGCTTAGTTCTGTCAAGTTTTTTGATTAAACTAAGAAAATGATACCTGAGACATGTTACTTTGACAAGAAATTTTCAATTATGTTTGTCTATGTATGTGTTCATATCCATACATGCAGATATTTACCACGTTTTCATGCTCTTATATATTCATTAATACTAAAACATATAAGCACGTTTTACTCATTTAAGTTTTTAATCTTTACATTACTAACATTTGTTACTACTAGTAAATAGTTATTACTTTTAATACCCTACGGCTGGCAATATTGCAAAATAGTAAACATAAACTTAACTACCTCAACAACCATTTATTTGCAGCTTTTAATTGCAGATGAATAATTTTGAGAATCAATTTCTAAACAGTTTTTCAATATCAGTAATATAACAGTCTGTGTGTCTGTCTATGTCAATGACAACTTAAAAATGCGCCGAGAGACCTTGAAAGACTATTTTTCATGTCCGAATTCATGTCCGAAATGATGCCTGTACGCTATAAAAGAAAATCATTTTTGCACCGAATCAAACCCGATGCAAAATAGATCCATTTCGGTAACCCGAAGCGTAAGAGATCGTACGTATAGTATACATTTTGTTTAAACATATTCTGCAGACAAAAGTAATAAATATCATACTTTAAAAAAAGTAGTATTTCCACTACTATTTTAAAATTGAAAAATAAAGTTATTTTTAAAATCACCATTAAATATTAAATAAATTCCATTAAAAATTTTACTAAGTTTAGTACTTTTTGCAAAAAGTAGTAGCTAATTTACTACTTTTTTACAATATGTTTGTAAAAAATATTATTTTTCTTTTGTATAAAAATTGTTGAAACATATTCTGCAGAAATAGTAATAAATTTCATACTTTTATGAAATAGTAGTATTTCTACTACTATTTTAAAATTGAAAAATTAAGATGTTTTTCTAATTACTATTGCATATTAAATAAATTCCATTAAAAGTTTTACAAAGTTTAGTACTTTTTGCAAAAAGTAGTAGCTAATTTACTACTTTTATTACAATATGTTTGTAACAAATATTATTTTTTTTAGTATAAACTTTGTTTAAACATATTCTGCAGAAAAAAGTAATGAATTTCATACTTTTATAAAAAAGTAGTATTTCTACTACTATTATAAAAATGAAAAATAAAGATGTTTTTCTAATTAATATTATATATTAAATAAATTCTATTAAAAATTTTAAAAGTTTAGCACTTTTTTAAAAAAGTAGTAGCTAATTTACTACTTTTTTGGAAAACTCTTATAACGAATATATTTTTTCAGTTCAAATTTTATTTATTTAACGATAGTAACGAATTTCATACTTTAATAAAAAAGTAGTATTTTTGCTACTATTTTTAAATTAAAAAGTTGTAATGTTTTTAAAATCGCTTATTCATACAAAATAAATTACATTTAAAATTTTTCATATTTGTGGGCTTTTTGTAAAAAAAGTAGTAGCTAATTTACGTTTTGCAATATATTTACAACGAATATTATTTTATTGCAGAATAAATTGTGTTTAAACATGTTCTGCACAAAAAAGTAAAGAATTTCATACTTTTATAAAATAGTAGTATTTCTAGCTAGTACTAATCTCCCTCTATCTTATGAAAATGGTAGCTTGAATTCTTTTAAATTTGTATTGAAAATTCAATACTTTTGCCAGGTTTTTGTTTGACTTGACAAATTATTTTGTCTTATGTCTTGTCTTATGTCTTGTCTTATGTCTTGTCTTATGTCTTGTCTTATGTCTTGTCTTATGTCTTGTCTTATGTCTTGTCTTATGTCTTGTCTTATGTCTTGTCTTATGTCTTGTCTTATGTCTTGTCTTATGTCTTGTCTTATGTCTTGTCTTATGTCTTGTCTTATGTCTTGTCTTATGTCTTGTCTTATGTCTTGTCTTATATCTTGTCTTATGTCTTGTCTTATGTCTTGTCTTATGTCTTGTCTTATGTCTTGTCTTATGTCTTGTCTTATGTCTTGTCTTATGTTTTGTCTTATGTCTTGTCTTATGTCTAGTCTTATGTCTTGTCTTATGTCTTGTCTTATGTCTTGTCTTATGTCTTGTCTTATGTCTTGTCTTATGTCTTGTCTTATGTCTTGTCTTATGTCTTGTCTTATGTCTTGTCTTATGTCTTGTCTTATGTCTTGTCTTATGTCTTGTCTTATGTCTTGTCTTATGTCTTGTCTTATGTCTTGTCTTATGTCTTGTCTTATGTCTTGTCTTATGTCTTGTCTTATGTCTTGTCTTATGTCTTGTCTTATGTCTTGTCTTATGTCTTGTCTTATGTCTTGTCTTATGTCTTGTCTTATGTCTTGTCTTATGTCTCGACTTATGTCTGGAAGCGCACCATTTCTCTTTACCAGTTTTATAATTTAAAACTTTCTTCCCCTTCAACTGCTTCATCAAATCTTTGAGAACATGTCTTGTAAAACTGAAATATAAACGGATGTTTACAAACATTTCTCGAAATGTGACTGACGAATGTTGTTGTTGTTATTATTGTTGTTTGTTGTATGCAAAACGGAAGTTAAATGAATTTTAAGGCTTCAATCTCTTTTGCACATTTTTTGGCAGCAAATAATTAGATGTTAAATTACACAACAAGTAAAGGGAAAAAGCAAAAAAAAAATCTTCATTGTCAGCAGCTTCATGTTCATCCCTTTGATTTTGCCTCGATCATAAAAAAATAAATGTACTATAACATGCAAGAAGTAGGAATTTTAATTAATTTTTTTGAAATACAGAAAAGGGGGGAGGGAATAATGTTTTATTTTTTTGTAATTTTCGATATCTTTTTGCTCAAAGAGTTAAACAAAACAATTAAAAGAGTGTGAAAAATAAACCAAATACCAAGGGTTTTGCAGCTTTTGTATGAGAAAAAACAAGTTTTAAATTTAAGGCAGGGAACTAAATTAAAAGAAAATTAGAGGAAATGTTTTAAAGATTTTAAGGTATAAAAAGTAAAGAAACGAAAAATACCCAGTCATATTAAAATTAAATTTACAACAATTTATTTGAAAGCTGAATCATGTTTAAAATGAAAGCCATTCAAAAACACAACGATTTTTTCATATAATTTGAGAGAAAAAAGTTTTTGAAAATCATTAATATAAGATTTGAGGGCTTATATTTTTATAATATTGGATGAAACAATATTGCCGATTGATGGATTATAAACTATAGAATCTAGGCATTAAATTAAAATTAAAATTGTTAATGTACTTACTTAGAATTGTTCTTTATAAACGTTTCTTTCAAATTACCACTTAATTAATATTAATCATACGCTCTAGGCTTTATTTTCAAAAAATTCAGATTATTGCAATAACTAACAAAGAAAATTATTATTTTTTATTGATTTTTACATTTATTAGGCCACAATAGTTTTAATAATATTAAAATTTCTTAAAATAATTTCATGCTTTTTAAAAAAAAAAATGATCAAAATTAAGCATTTTGAAAAAAATTTAAATTTAATAATTTTTTATTAAACTTATATAACAAATTGCATTGTCATTATTTTACTAGTATTTATTAATTTAAATTCTTAAAAATTTGTGGCCACACCAAACATTTTTTTCCATTGTTATCAGTTTTATTGTTTGTAGCCGTACAAACATTCCTGTATGCACAACTTTATTTACTTTCTTCATAACTTTTTTTTTGTCTTTCTATTAAATCATTTTTTTAATTGTCTTTTGATGTCAACATTAAAAGTCAATTACAAATAACTAAATAAATTAAATAACGACGAAACGAGAAATTTTCAAACAACTGGCAAACAAATGTGAAAAAGTTAATGAAATCAAAGTTTAAACAAAACGCAGTATGATAGGAAATTTGTTATGAAATGCAAAAAATGTACAATTTTATTGTCATAAAAGAGCAAAGAGAATGTTTTTTGTTTTCAACAATTGAAATTACAGATTCTGCGAACAAGAATTGGAGAAGGAAAGAAAGTAAATACAAAATATTTGTGAATTGTTTTCAAAGTGGAAACTATTGGACATATTGGTTAATTTAGCAGCAGGAAAAATTCGTATTAAAAACTTTAAACAGATTTCCAATTACAAAGCAATAAAAAAGTAAAGTCGGTCAATCCCGACCATTTGACACCCTACACTGAGTAATTGAATAAACATTTTTTTTTCTAAAAATGTTAATAATTTATTTTCGGATAATAATTTATTATAGGGGAGTTAAATTTATTATAGGGGAGTTAAACCATTGTTATTATTTCCAATTCTCATTAATTAATAATTGTTTTCTTTCTTTTCAGATTCTTCTGTCACAGAATATTATTTGTGCAACAAACAAATGATCACTGGTCAATCCAATATAGCAACCATCAGCATATCATTATCCTAGACATAAACTCCATTCACACCAAAACCATAAACAGCAACCTAAACTAATCACACAACAACAAGTGCATGTCTACTAAAAACGAGAGCGGGAGTATAAAAAGTCAATGTCGATGACGACATTTGTGACTTTAAAGCTGCTCTTTATGCTGCTTCTACTAACGCTAGTCCAAACTATAACCGCGGAAACAAAAGACAGGGAATCTAAATTGTTAAATTTTGAAAATGTTAAAAGTCTACAGCAGAGTAAAAGTAATCCTAATAATGAGGCTAATTTAAAGCAAATTCAAAATGCTGTTTTCCAAAAAACTTCTACAACAAAACCCACTGAAAATGTGGCCAAACTGCAGATACAAACAGTGGAAAAGAAAACGAAAATAACAGATAGTTCTAAAAAAGTCAATAGTAAATTAATGAAACGTTTAAAACGTCAACATTTATCAAGCAATTCCGGCTCAACGGCTATGACTTCGTCATACGATTTAACAGCTTTAAATCATCATCAATTAAGTTTACCCTCTGTGCCATTGCCACCACCACCACCCTTTCCCAACACCAATTTCAATATCTCACCATTTGGTTCAGCAGCCGGCTCTTCAGCTGGTGGTAAATCATCAATGAATGCTTTTGCATTTCAAAATCAACCCAATCATCGCCATCAAACACCTTCATCTTCGACGACGAACTACAAGTGTGGCGGTGTGTTAAAGTTACGACATGGTGTCATACAGACACCCAATTTTCCCCACAAATTCACCACCCCCATCGAATGTGTTTGGATAATTGATGCCTCCGAATTGATGCCGCACTCTGGTCACAACATATCGATTGTTGTGTATTTAACCCAATTGTATGTATTGGGTGGCCTTAAATTCACCGAATACATGTACTATTCGGATGATTATAAAGTGCCCGCTCATCGGGTGTTCACGCTCACCGAAGACGATGTCACACAGGTGGCCTGGGTACAATTCAATTCACAGTATTTGGAGATACGCTTTCGCATGTCATCGCTGGATGGCACACATTTGCGTGCCTTGGATCGTTTGTTGGATGTTTATGGTTTCAATATGACATATGAGGTGGAGCCGGTCAAGGAATATCAATGCAATACGTTGCAGTGTCGCTTTCTGGGCCATTGTTATGCAAAAGCGGATTTTAGGTGAGTTATTATTGAATTTTGTTTTTCAATTCGTTGTACTACATACATACCTGCATTCATATTTAGATTATTGATTTGAGTTTTTCTTTGGGTTTTCATGATTTTTTTTTTCACCGTTTTTGTGTGTTTAAAAAATAGTTTGAATTTAAGGTTGTAAATCATAGTTGAAATGTTTTGTTTTATTATTTTTTTGGAATAGAGTACTCTATATAAGTTGAGGCGAATGTTGGAAAAATGTTTTTCTTTAGCCAGAATTCGTTTTATTAAATAAAAACTCTTTTTATGCTATTTTTGTATTAAAAATGCTTTCTTCATAAAAAAACAAAATTTAAAAAAAAGTTTTAAAACTAAAAAAAAAAAATTTAAAAAGCTTTTAAAAAATTTCAATAAAAGCTTTTAAAAATTTCAATAAAAGCTTTTAAAAAATTTCAATAAAAGCTTTTAATAAATTTCAATAAAAGCTTTTAAAAAATTTCAATAAAAGCTTTTAAACAATTTCAAAAAGCTTTTAAAAAATTTCAATAAAAGCTTTTTCAAAAAAAAAATTTTTTTTAATGGAGCTTTTTAAAATGAATTTTTTTTAACTTTTTTTTGTCAATCAAGCTTTTTTAGGTAAAAGTTTTCTGAAAAGAATTCAATAAAAAATATAAAAAACTTTTGGTTAAAAAAAGTTTATTGAAAAATTGGCGAAAAAAATTTTGGAAAAAAATTTATTTTAAATATGTAGTTGAAATCGAGGCAGTCGCAGTGAAAAACATTTTTTGGTGAAAAAAAATGTTAAAAAAATATTTTTGGTGTATTTCAGAAATTTCTAATTATATTTCAGAAAACTCTCATTGAATTTCAGAAAATTCTAATAGCAATACCAATGGAAGATTATGAAATTTAATTAGAAATTTCTGAAATATAATTAGAAATTTCTGAAATATAATTAGAAATTTCAGATATACAATTAGAAACTTCTTAAATACAATTGGAAATGGTGTAGACAAGAATTGATTATTTCTTTCATTCTTCAATTTGATAAAATCAATGAACTCAGACATCACACAAAAATATTAAAAACTTTTGGTTGAAAATTTCAGAAAATTCCAATTGAATTTCAAAAAAATACAAATAGAAAATTCTGAAATACAAATAGAAAATTCTGAAATACAATTAGAAAGTTCTGAAATACAATTGGAAATGGTATAGACAAGAATTGAATATTTCTTTCATTCTTCAATTTGAAAAAATCAATGAACTCAGACTTCAAACAAAAATATTAAAAATTTTTAGGTAAAAAATTTTTTTGGTTAAAAAAAAATTGATTGAAAAATTGGAGAAAAAAATTTAAACGAAAAAAAATTTTTAAAAAAAAAAATTTTTAAATATGTAGGTTGTTATGTTGAAATCGAGGCAGTCGCGGTGAAAAAAATTTTTAAAAAATTTGGTGAAAAAAATCATGTCTTGGTTTTTTGCTTATATCTTTGCTAACTTTTAAATAGCTACGCGACTGCGGTGCAAAAATTTTTGAAAAATATTTTTGGATAAAAATTGATGAACAAAAAATTTGGTGAAAAAAATCATGTTGAAATCAAGGTAGTCTTGGTTTTTTGCTTATATCTCAGACGCTTCTAGGCCAGGGCTGCCAGATGAATTTGGGAAAAAATCGTCAATATCCCGATAAAAAAGAAAAAATCGTCATTTTGAATTTTAAAAATCGTCAAAAAAAATCGGAAAATTAAAAAGGTCAAGATTTCTAACAGAAATTTTAAATTTCTACTTAAAAAGTGAACAAAAACATCACATTTATCAAAAAAATTTCTTAAAATTGAAGTTCATAAATAAGGGATCACTAAAATAAAAAAGTAAAGCTCAATTTAATTATAATATAAGATTTCATTCAGAAGTTTTTTTAAATAAAACACATAAAATAGAATTTAATGTCTAAATCTTTATTATAACCCGAAAGAACAATCTCTGACATTACTTTTTAAAGATAATTTCATTAAAATATAGCACCACGCTGTAGGTGGTCAATGCGGAAGGTAATAATGCCTGAGATTGAAGCATAAATTCGAGCTTGGCGGCTTCAATTGAATGGGGTAATGTCATTATATTCTGAATAAATTTTGTCAAAATAGAAAAAGTTGCATTAGAATTTTTCCGTTTTATTTCAGTAATTAATTTAATTTATTTTATTGGTTTAAAATCTAAAAATTTAATTGACAAAATTCAAAATCTAAATATTCACCAACAAAATGAAAAAATTCTTTACCTATTTCATAAAATAGTACCATATTTTCATAATGCAGAAAATCGTCATTTTCGAGAAAGAAATCGTCAAATCGTCAAATTGCTATTTTTGAAACCAAAAATCGTCAAAATGACGATAAATCGTCAAATCTGGCAGCTATGTTCTAGGTCCATTTGCTAAATTTTAAATAGCTATCTAAGTTGGACTGTAGCGGATATATTGATGTATTAATCATGTATGCAATTTATGGGCTTCACAAAGTTGATTTCTACAGACCACTCAGTTTTAAATAACTGAAACTGCCGATTCTACAAAGAAATTGGAGAAATAATATAAATAGAATTGTTTTCAATCCTTTAAAAGTTTGGTTTATTTAGAAACAGGAAAACTTTCTAATTAAATTGTATTAAAAGCTTTAAATAGTAGTTCAATAATAAAACAAATACACACAGTTTATATATATTTATATCATACGTTTTATCAATTAGGGAAAATTTATTAATAAAATAGTATAAAAAGCTTTAAACTTTACAGTTTAAAGGGAAGCTCAATATCAACATCCTAGTCCCAAATAGACAGCAACTAAAAATATTACACAACTATGAAAATATGAGCAATTTTAGCTACAGAAAACTCTTGTTATTTAATATTAAACAAGCCTTAAACAGAAATTTTATAGTTAAAAATTATAAACAGTTTAGTAAAAATCTTTCAAACTATTTGTATATATATTTTATTTTTACCAAAAGCTTTTTTTACTAACTAGCTTTTTCTACCAAGCGTTTTTTTACAAATATATTAATTAAGTTTTTTTTTTAAAAAAGATGTTTTTGCGAAAAAAGCTTTTGTAACCACAAAATTTTTTTATTTTTTTTGGTGGAAAAAGATTTCGTTCAAAACATTTAGTTTAAAAAAACTTTTTTTTTTTACCAATATAAAGGTTTTTTTATAAAGTAACATTTGTAGTTAATGACAAGGCTTTTTTTTTTTAAAAGATTTTTCACTTAAACATATTTTTTTTTTGCAAAAGTTTTTCATCCAAAAACTTTTATTTTGAGAAAAAATGTTTTTTCAGACAAAAATTTTTTTAAAAGCTGTTTCATCAAAAAAAAATCATATATAAAAGCTTTTTTCAGCCTAAAATTTTCATTAAAATTCCTTTCAGAAAAAAATGAAAAAAGCTTTTGAAAAAAACTTTTTTCAATAAAAAAACTTATTTATAGTATGTATTTGAATTGAAATATTTAGAAAAATTTTTATTTTGGAAAGAGCACTTTTTCAGAAAAAGCTTTCAAACTATAAGTTATTAAAACAATTTTTTTACCAAAAGCTTTTTCCTGCAAATGTTTTTTTAGAAATATGGTATGTATTGATAACGTTATTTAAAAAAAAAAAACATTTCTTTGCGGAAAAAGCTTTTTTTATTCAAAAAGTTTTATTTTTAGAAAAAAAGCTTTTTTAACCAAAATTTTTTTTTTATTAATTAACATTATTTAAAGTTAAGTTTTTTACACAAAAACTTATTTTTTTTTTAGAAAAAGATTTTTGTCCAAAAAGTTAAATTTTGAGAAAAAAGCCAAACAATTTGTTTAAAAACTGTTTCACTAAAAATTACTTTTATTTTGGAAAAGACCCAATATTTTTTAGATGTAGTAAGCAGCTCTTATTAATAAAGTTTACAAACTATTTGTTATAAAAACAATTTTTTTTTTCAAAAGCTTTTTTAAACTAAAAAGCTTTCTCTAACATACGTTTTTTTAGAAAGAAGTTATTGATAAAATAGTGGAAAAAGCTTTTTTTTTATTCCAAATGTTTTATTTTTAGAAAAAAAGCTTTTTTAACCAAAAAAAGTTGAACATAAAGTTTTTGCCAAAAAGCTTTTTCAGTCAAACTTATGTTTTTTTGAAAAAGTTTTACTTTAAAAAAAGCTTTTTTTAGTAAAACAATTTTTTAAAAGCTTTTTCACAAAATTTTTGGTTTGATAGAAAAAAGTTTGAAGCTTTTGTAATAGTCGACCTGGCCTTATTTAAAATCTCTAAAAAGCCAGTTTATTGTTTTGTTTTAGTATTGTTGATTTTACTGGTTTATTAGTCATTCGGTTCTTTTGTCTTCCGGTCACTGGGCTTTTTGTTTGTTTGTTTATTTGTTTGTTTTTTTTTATTTCATTTCATTCTACTCAATTCAATGGCAGTTTGGTAGTTACTGCTGGTGCTTTTGTTGTTGTTGTTGTTTTAAGTTCTTAGAACAAACAAATTTGAATTTTTATGGTCAAAGGACTGTGTATATTGACAAAGAAATAAAAAAAGTAGTCAAAAACTAAGTTTTAGTTTTATAAGGAAAGCTTTAAATACCATGATATGCTTTAATTTAAAAAAAAATGTTTTTTACAGGAACAAACATTTTTATTTAGAAAGCTTTAGAGTTTCTTTATTTGAGTCCTTTATTAATAATACTTTTAGTCTTAAAAATAAATATTTTTTAAGTAAACAATTTATTACCACAGATTTAAAAAGTTGAGCTTTCTTTTGCATAAATTTATTTACTTTTTCTTCTTAGAATTTTAATCTTTTAATACAGTTATGAATTCTTTAGAAATTTTTCTTTTTTTTATGTTTTTTATCATGGCACTAAATCATGTTCAAACATGTTGTGGTCGGTAACACTTTGATATGCTTTCAAAAGCCATTAAACAACCAACATTTCATTTCCTGTTTCTCTAACCTTTTATAGGTATTAAAAAATAGCAGCTCATTTAAGTCTGCCACACTTTCATATGAAACACCCCTTCTGTTATGAACAATTTTTAACATGTTAAACAAAACCATGACATTTTTTAAAAATATAAAAAGCTTAAAACCTTTTGAGAAGAAAAAATTACAAAGTAAACATTTCCATACCTATTTGACACCTTTTTCTCTTCATTCATTTTCAAATGAACAACCTTTTCCTTCTTTTCCTGAAAAAAGGTGACAATTTCCTTTATAATCCCCTCCCTCTTTGTTACAAATATGAAAATAAGAAATTCTTTTGAACATATTAGGGATTTCATTGTAAATATATTCCAGACAAATAGTTTAAGATTAGCAGCTCTTTTGTGGTGGTTATATTTAACATGAATTCTTTATGAAAAGAAAATAAAATTGTAATAATAACAGAGAGAAAGATGTGTTATCGTCTTATTTCGTAATATAAACCATAATTAATAACACTCATACGTCATGTTGAACTTTTCTTTATTTTGACACTTTTTAACTGATTCTGTTAAGAAAATGTAAAATTTTTTTATAAATCAGAATTTCAAAGGGACTAAGGAAAATTTCTAAATTTAGAAAGTTATAAATATTTGTTGCATATTTATTTAAGCAGCCATCAAAATAGTACTTAAGATCATAAATTGAAAATTAACTGAATTTGCTTTGAATTTTTATTTAAATATTTTTAATTTTCCTTACCTTGTGAAAGTTTATTTTAACAAGCTTTTAATTACAAAAATTTCCAAAAAAAAATAAAATAAAATCTGTTCTATTTAATTTTCTTTCTTAAAGTTTTAGCAAATATTTACTTTTATTAGAATTAAAGTTTCTTCATCCTGTATTCTTCCTTTATCTTTCGTAACATATTAGTGTCATTGCTTTTTTTTCCTACTTTGTTTTTAACTCTTACTTTTACATGTTTCCACCTTAATTCAAACAAATGTTTGGTAATTTTAGACCCTTTTTTTTTTTTTCTTGCCAAAGGTAAAATAAGTTAAACATGTGACACATGTACACACGCTTCTGAACTTTTTTTTGTTTTGTTTCAAAGATTTACACTTACACTTAAATGTGTATCCTTTTTCGGGGGTTTTATTGTACTCTGTGTTAAGACAATAAAAGTAAATGACAAATAAACAAATAGTAGCAGAGTTTTGCCTCCCTTAACCAGACAAATGCTACAAATAAAAAGAAAAACCTCAAAATGAAACAATATTTCAGCAAATTTCTCATAGATACACATGCTAATACAAATAAAACTCTTTAACGCTTTTACGACAAGTTATAAATTGTTAGGATGTTATGTGTCCTGCAGTTTTGATGGTTGTCTATGAACTACTTACTTTTTCCACCACTAGTAACTAGTAATGTGACACATGTGTGTCTTAATATAAAGGAAATCTACTCTGCGTAGTTTGCAAATAGACAGTCACGTTCTACACCATTTCCGATTGTATTTCAGAAGTCTCAAAATGAATTTCAGAAATTTCCAAGAAAAGAAAAATTAAAAAAAAAAAATTTAAAAATTTTTTTACGGAATCAAAAACTTTTTTGATTTTTTTGAAAATGGTGCCTTTTTTCTCAAAAGAAACCCTATTGGACATTGGACATAAATGTTATATAACTAAGGCCAGGTAACTTATCAAAATTTTAAACAAAGTTAAGCTTAATCAATGTTTAAATATGTTTTTTTTTTTGTACGAAAAAAAATATAATTTAACATTGATTATGCCTTAAATATGTTTAAAATTTTGATAAGTTACCCGGCCTAAGATATACAAATTTTGATTTTTTTTTAAAAAAAATGGGATCTTTTTTATTTTTTGCTCTAAAGAAATCTTAGGTCTATTCCTTTAAGACCTATTTGGTCCCTGGGTCGTATGCGAGTGGGATATACATATATCAAAATAAATGTTTTGTAACTCAAGACATACAATTTTTTGTTAAAACATTTATTTTACATTCTACTGGCATCCCACTAACAGACCAAAAAGCTCTTAGTTTCATTTTGAGCTAAAACAATTTAATAAAATGGAAATCTACTCTGCGTAGTTTGCAAATTGACACTCACGTTCGACACCATTTCCAATTGTATTTCAGAAATTTCCAATTAATTTCAGAAATTTCCAAGAAAGAAAAAATTAAAAAAAAATAAATTTTTGAAATTTTTTTTTACGGAATCAAAAACTTTTTTGATTTTTTTTTTTTGAAAATGGGCCCTTTTTTCTCAAAAGAAACCCTATTGGACATTGGACATAAGTGTTTTAAAATAAAATTTTAAACAAAGTTAAGCTTAATCAATGTTTTTTTTTTGTATGAAAAAAATATAATTTAACATTGATTATGCCTTAACTATGTTTAAAATTTAATGTTGATTTTTTTTCGCAAAATCAAAAACATTTGGAAAATAGTTCGATTTTGTAAAAAAAAAATCAAAAATTGTATGTCTTGAGTTACAAAATATTTATTTTGATAGATATCCCACACACATCCCACTAAGCGATCAAAAGGGTCTTCAAGGAAAATATCTAAACATTCCTTTGAGCAACAAAGGTCTTAAAAAGTCAAAAAAAATTTTGATTTCAAAAAAAAAATTTCAAAATTCAAAACCTGACCAAAAAAAATTTAATTTTTTTAACGGCAGTTTCAAAATTTAATTTTCAAATATTTAAAAAATTTTGTTAAAAAAATTTGAGAATTTTTTATACCCTTCACCTTCACCTTCGTGTCCGTCTGTCTGTCTGTTGAAATCAATTTTCTGAAGACCCCAGATATCTTCGGGATGCAAATCTTCAATAATTCTGTCAGACATGCTTTCGAGAAGTTTGCTATTTAAAATCAGCAAAATCGGTCCATAAATAACGGAGATATGAGCAAAAAACCGGGACAACCTCGATTTTTGACCTATTTTTGATCTATATCTGGATTACTAAGTCATTAATATAAACAATATGGATATCTAATGACAGATATTACAAAGTCCATTGCAACGATGTAGATAAGGCTATAGTAAGTTGGACCTACAATGGGTCAAAATCGGGAAAAATATTTTTTAACCCGAATTTCCATAAAAAAATTTGTTTGTCATACATTTTTTTCCAAAAAAAAAAAAATAAAAACTAAAAAAAAAAAATTTTAAAACATTTGAAAAAAACTTTTTTAAAAAACAACTTTTTTAAAAAACAATTTAAAAAAAAAATTTTAAAAACAATTAAAAAAAAATTAAATTTTACCGAAAAATATTGAAAAAAAATTATTTTAAAGTATAATTTGGTGAAGGGTATATAAGATTCGGCACAGCCGAATATAGCTCTCTTATCATTATATGGGGATTTATTGGGAATATAATAGGGAATAAAAATACGATTTAAATTTTGCGAATTTCGAGAAAAACTAATTATTTGGATATATTTTGGCGAATGAGCTCAATTTCCTTACTGTTATGAATTTTAAGTGAAACCTATTCAGAATATTTTAGTCCAGATAATTCCAAATATAGTCTGAAAGTTTTATTAAAATCGGAAAACGTAAAACCCTAAATCTTGAAGGTCAAAAGTCAAATTTTTCAATATATGGAAATTCTTATGGAAAGATAGCGAAATGTTATTTTTGGGCCGATTTTGATGAAATTTAAGAAAACTATAACATGAAGTTTAATGTTAACCCTTTTATAGCTGGGGTTAAAATTGCGTAACAAATCAATGTTAGTTAAAATATATAATATATAGCTGAAATTTATTTTTAACAATTGAACTTTTGCTTCTTTATTTTTTAAATTTATTTCACAACTAAATTTTCAATTTTCCAATTTTTTTTTTATATCACAAGCTTAATATTTCATTCATCTCGCATTTATAACAACTTTATGAGGTGATGGCTTGATTAGAGCTATCTTTTTTCAATTATTTTCATTTCAACCATAAACATTTCATTTTTTGTCATAAAACTAACTATCTATTGGTACTAAATATTCAAAGCTGGTCAGCAAAAAGAGAGAAAAACATAAAAAAGTAGCCAACTAATAAACGAATGGATAAAAAAGATAAATCGATAAAGTTTTAGATTTGAAATGGAAAAAAAATTTACGACTATAAATTTCATTAGCATTTATGTTTAATGGATTTAAATAGAATTTGCCACAGAAGCTAATTTTAATTAGAAAATAGATAAATGATGAAAATTTTATAAATTTAATAATTAAAATGAAACAGAATTTATTAGGTATTTAAAGTTATTACACTAAAATTAGTTAAAAGTTAGATTTGATGGCACTGAAAATAATAAATTTTCCTTGGATTTTTTTCTTTTAATAAAATTAGTAGATTAAACTTATACTTTATAGTTGTTATTAGTTTCATTTACTGGCGCTTAAAGTCATAAATTTTGTTTGGAAACGGAAAAACAAACTTAAAAATTACTTTATTACTAAAATTATAGCATCTTTAACACTTCTTACAGAAACTTTTTGCAGTAATAAATTATGAACTAAGAGAAAACAATTAACTGGAATGTAATAGTTTGAAAGAAAATTAATTTTCCAACTAAATTTTGTTAATAATTTATTAGGAAATGCAATAAAAATGATTAAATTATAAGTTGTAATTTATATGGAAGCCTAAAAAAACTAATTTTTGATAACACCTTAAAGTATGCTGCAGATTTAAGTATTTATATATACCGGTGGTTATGTTAATGCAATTTAAATGTATCTCACAACCTTGCTTTCAAATGTATATGAAAACTTCAATTCTGAATTGAAATGCAATGTAATTTTAATTTGAAAACTATATGTTACATGAAAACCTACATAAATATTTGAATTCAGGAATATTTCAGCAACAATACTGTACAAAAAAATCCACATACATATTTACATAACAAACAATAAAAACTTTTAAAACACCCCCTCAAATTTGTTATATGGCCAGACAGACAGACAGATTTAACTACTACAACATTCCTCAACTCATATGCAATGTGATGCTTTAGTTTTATTACTTTACTGCAAAATATCTGTACATATTTTGGCTATGATCCCTTTGATCCTGGTTAGTTTTCCTGTTTTTTTTTTGGTTCTGTATAGCTGTTGGGTATGTGTGTCAACAGGGTGTGTCAGTGTTATCCCTTTGCCTTTAGACACCAACATGAAAATATTGCAATGAAATACTTGCAAAAGAAAGTTTTGTAAATAACAAGTAAAAGCATTTGATGATTGTATTGTTTTCCCCGTCGAATTGTTTTCTATACAGAAAAGTTATATTAAAACGTGAATGGTAGAATGTTTTCAAAATAATTGAAATGGTTTTTTCGTTTTTAGTGCAAAAAGGTAAAATTTTAAAGCTTGAACATAAGGAAAGTTCCTGAAATATAGAATTATACATAGAGACGAGATACTGCGTTCTGTCTAGAGTAGACATAATTCTGTCTAGAGTAGACAGAGTTCTGTCTAGAGTAGACATAGTTCTGTCTAGAGTAGACAGATTTCTGTCTAGAGTAGACAGATTTCTGTCTAGAGTAGACAGATTTCTGTCTAGAGTAGACAGATTTCTGTCTAGAGTAGACAGATTTCTGTCTAGAGTAGACAGATTTCTGTCTAGAGTAGACAGATTTCTGTCTAGAGTAGACAGATTTCTGTCTAGAGTAGACAGATTTCTGTCTAGAGTAGACAGATTTCTGTCTAGAGTAGACAGATTTCTGTCTAGAGTAGACAGATTTCTGTCTAGAGTAGACAGATTTCTGTCTAGAGTAGACAGATTTCTGTCTAGAGTAGACAGATTTCTGTCTAGAGTAGACAGATTTCTGTCTAGAGTAGACAGATTTCTGTCTAGAGTAGACAGATTTCTGTCTAGAGTAGACAGATTTCTGTCTAGAGTAGACAGATTTCTGTCTAGAGTAGACAGATTTCTGTCTAGAGTAGACAGATTTCTGTCTAGAGTAGACAGATTTCTGTCTAGAGTAGACAGATTTCTGTCTAGAGTAGACAGATTTCTGTCTAGAGTAGACAGATTTCTGTCTAGAGTAGACAGATTTCTGTCTAGAGTAGACAGATTTCTGTCTAGAGTAGACAGATTTCTGTCTAGAGTAGACAGATTTCTGTCTAGAGTAGACAGATTTCTGTCTAGAGTAGACAGATTTCTGTCTAGAGTAGACAGATTTCTGTCTAGAGTAGACAGATTTCTGTCTAGAGTAGACAGATTTCTGTCTAGAGTAGACAGATTTCTGTCTAGAGTAGACAGATTTCTGTCTAGAGTAGACAGATTTCTGTCTAGAGTAGACAGATTTCTGTCTAGAGTAGACAGATTTCTGTCTAGAGTAGACAGATTTCTGTCTAGAGTAGACAGATTTCTGTCTAGAGTAGACAGATTTCTGTCTAGAGTAGACAGATTTCTGTCTAGAGTAGACAGATTTCTGTCTAGAGTAGACAGATTTCTGTCTAGAGTAGACAGATTTCTGTCTAGAGTAGACAGATTACTGTCTAGAGTAGACAGATTACTGTCTAGAGTAGACAGATTACTGTCTAGAGTAGACAGATTACTGTCTAGAGTAGACAGATTACTGTCTAGAGTAGACAGATTTCTGTCTAGAGTAGACAGATTTCTGTCTAGAGTAGACAGATTTCTGTCTAGAGTAGACAGATTTCTGTCTAGAGTAGACAGATTTCTGTCTAGAGTAGATAGATTTCTGTCTAGAGTAGACAGAGTTCTGTCTAGAGTAGACATAGTTCTGTCTAGTGTAGACAGAGTTCTGTCTAGAGAAAGACAGGGTTCTGTCTAGAGAAAGACAGGGTTCTGTCTAGAGAAAGACAGGGTTCTGTTTAGAGAAAGACAGAGTTCTGTCTAGAGAAAGACAGAGTTCTGTCTAGAGAAAGACAGAGTTCTGTCTAGAGAAAGACAGAGTTCTGTTTAGAGAAAGACAGAGTTCTGTCTAGAGAAAGACAGAGTTCTGTATAGAGAAAGACAGAGTTCTGTCTAGAGAAAGACAGAGTTCTGTCTAGAGAAAGACAGAGTTCTGTCTAGAGAAAGACAGAGTTCTGTCTAGAGAAAGACAGAGTTCTGTCTAGAGAAAGACAGAGTTCTGTCTAGAGAAGACAGAGTTCTGTCTAGAGTAGACAGAGTTCTGTCTAGAGTAGACAGAGTTCTGTCTAGAGTAGACAGAGTTCTGTCTAGAGTAGACAGAGTTCTGTCTAGAGTAGACAGAGTTCTGTCTAGAGTAGACAGAGTTCTGTCTAGAGTAGACATTGTTCTGTCTAGAGTAGACAGAGTTCTGTCTAGAGTAGACAGAGTTCTGTCTAGAGTAGACAGAGTTCTGTCTAGAGTAGACAGAGTTCTGTCTAGAGAAGACAGAGTTCTGTCTAGAGTAGACAGAGTTCTGTCTAGAGTAGACAGAGTTCTGTCTAGAGTAGACATTGTTCTGTCTAGAGTAGACAGAGTTCTGTCTAGAGTAGACAGAGTTCTGTCTAGAGTAGACAGAGTTCTGTCTAGAGTAGACAGAGTTCTGTCTAGAGTAGACAGAGTTCTGTCTAGAGTAGACAGAGTTCTGTCTAGAGTAGACAGAGTTCTATCTAGAGTAGACAGAGTTCTGTCTAGAGTAGACAGAGTTCTGTCTAGAGTAGACAGAGTTCTGTCTAGAGTAGACAGAGTTCTGTCTAGAGTAGACAGAGTGCTGTCTAGAGTAGACAGAGTTCTGTCTAGAGTAGACAGAGTTCTGTCTAGAGTACACAGAGTTCTGTCTAGAGTAGACGGAGTTCTGTCTAGAGTAGACAGAGTTCTGTCTAGAGTAGACAGAGTTCTGTCTAGAGTAGACAGAGTTCTGTCTAGAGTAGACAGAGTTCTGTCTAGAGTAGACAGAGTTCTGTCTAGAGTAGACAGAGTTCTGTCTAGAGTAGACAGAGTTCTGTCTAGAGTAGACATAGTTCTGTCTAGAGTAGACAGAGTTCTGTCTAGAGTAGACAGAGTTCTGTCTAGAGTAGACAGAGTTCTGTCTAGAGTAGACAGAGTTCTGTCTAGAGTAGACAGAGTTCTGTCTATAGTAGACAGAGTTCTGTCTAGAGTAGACAGAGTTCTGTCTAGAGTAGACAGAATTCTGTCTAGAGTAGACAGAGTTCTGTCTAGAGTAGACAGAGTTCTGTCTAGAGTAGACAGAATTCTGTCTAGAATAAACAGAGTTCTGTCTAGTGTAGGCAGAGTTCTGTCTAGAGTAGACAGAGTTCTGTCCAGTCTAGACAGAGTTCTGTCTAGTCTAGACAGAGTTCAGTCTAGAGTAGACAGATTTCTGTCTAGAGTAGACAGAGTTCTGTCTAGAGTTGACAGAGTTCTGTCTAGAGTTGACAGAGTTCTGTCTAGTGTAGACACAGTTTACATTGTATAAAATAAACTCTGTATATGTCTAATTTTTTCCATTTCCTTTTGTATTGAATTAAATTTTAATAAAATTCATTTGAAAAACTTAATTTCTTTTAGTTAAATTTCATAAAATTACTTCTGTTTTATCAAGCATGAAATACAATTTTAATTCAATTAAAAGTCTAGCCCCTCCCCCAAAAACTTGCCAAACAAATGCTTCTTTAACTAATCATATAGAAACAAAATGCAAAGCAAAACTTATTTTAACAAATTTATGAATTCCCTAATAAAAATTGGCCTTGTTCACAAATTAATAAGTCTAGTAACTGAGACCACAAAGACTGGCCAATACTAATATAAATTTATGTTTAATAAAAAAAAATTTTCACAGAAAAGGAAAAAAACGAAAAATAAAATTAAGAAAATATGAACTCAATTGCAACAATTTGTTAAAAATAGAACGAACACACATGGAAGGCGGTGGAGAAAATTTTAGTTTTTTGTGTGGAAAATTTAATATGACATAAAAAAGTAATCGAAAAGGAAAACTGTTTAGTTTTATGTTACGTTTTTCATAACTAAAAATACTTGTATAAAAAGTTAAGTGATGTTGAAAATGAAAATGGCATTTAAAAGCAATCAAACTGAGGTCTTAAATACATACTCTAACCCAATAAAATATACACTTACTTACACGTTAACAAAAGAATTGAAACTTTCTCTTAGAAGGACCAAAAAAAAAAACGAAAAAAAACCACAAGTAGTTAAAAGAATCTTGAAAATGAAAAACAACTCACTCGGGCGAAAAGTAATAAATTGTTGAAGTTGAAGCCTATAAATAAAATTCCATTAAGTTGTAGTTTCTTTCCTTTTTGTAAGTTTATTTCAACACATTCATTCCGACCTTTATAACAAAAGAAAAAAATAAATGAAAAAAAATAAACAATCTTAAATACTACCCCTGGCTTCTCCTACCAACATCTTTCCTAGTTGGTCCTTGTGCATTCTAATCAAACATGTAATCACGACTGGCAAATGAATCTTTAAGATTTTCATTTCGTTCTTAAACATCTCCTTAGTTAAAATTTTATGTTATTTTTTTCTGGATTTTCATAAAAGTTTTACGACTTCTAACATGTAATTGTGCAGTTGAATTGAGTGTTTGATAAAAGATAGAATTTAATTTCTTTTTTGTGATGATTGACAATAACTATGGCTTTGATGGTGTGACGCAATATTAGTTGCTGTAAGAACTTGGCGCTGCATTTGGTGGCAGGTTGTGGGCAAGTAGTAATAATAGGTTTTATGTATGTGGCAAGTATGTAATAGGACCAATTTAATTGCATTATAAAATATCAGGTCATTAATAGAAGAAAATAACTCGCTATCATCTGTAACACTTGAATGTCATATGTAAAGATAATCAAGACTACTCTAGACAGTCTGTTACTCTAGACAGACTCTGTCTACTCTAGAGAGAACTCTGTCTACTCTAGAAAGAACTCTGTCTACTCTAGACAGAACTCTGTCTACTCTAGACAGAACTCTGTCTACTCTAGACAGAACTCTGTCTACTCTAGACAGAACTCTGTCTACTCTAGACAGAACTCTGTCTACTCTAGACAGAACTCTGTCTACTCTAGACAGAACTCTGTCTACTCTAGACAGAACTCTGTCTACTCTAGACAGAACTCTGTCTACTCTAGACAGAACTCTGTCTACTCTAGACAGAACTCTGTCTACTCTAAACAGAACTCTGTCTACTCTAGACAGAACTCTGTCTACTCTAGACAGAACTCTGTCTACTCTAGACAGAACTCTGTCTACTCTAGACAGAACTCTGTCTACTCTAGACAGAACTCTGTCTACTCTGGACAGAACTCTGTCTACTCTGGACAGAACTCTGTCTACTCTAGACAGAACTCTGTCTACTCTAGACAGAACTCTGTCTACTCTAGACAGAACTCTGTCTACTCTAGACAGAACTCTGTCTACTCTAGACAGAACTCTGTCTACTCTAGACAGAACTCTGTCTACTCTAGACAGAACTCTGTCTACTCTAGACAGAACTCTGTCTACTCTAGACAGAACTCTGTCTACTCTAGACAGAACTCTGTCTACTCTAGACAGAACTCTGTCTACTCTAGACAGAACTCTGTCTAATCTAGACAGTACTCTGTCTACTCTAGACAGAACTCTGTCTACTCTAGACAGAACTCTGTCTACTCTACACAGAACTCTGTCTACTCTACACAGAACTCTGTCTACTCTAGACAGAACTCTGTCTACTCTAGACAGAACTCTGTCTACTCTAGACAGAACTCTGTCTACTCTAGACAGAACTCTGTCTACTCTAGACAGAACTCTGTCTAATCTAGACAGTACTCTGTCTACTCTAGACAGAACTCTGTCTACTCTAGACAGAACTCTGTCTACTCTAGACAGAACTCTGTCTACTCTAGACAGAACTCTGTCTACTCTAGACAGAACTCTGTCTACTCTAGACAGAACTCTGTCTACTCTAGACAGAACTCTGTCTACTCTAGACAGAACTCTGTCTACTCTAGACAGAACTCTGTCTACTCTAGACAGAACTCTGTCTACTCTAGACAGAACTCTGTCTACTCTAGACAGAACTCTGTCTACTCTGGACAGAACTCTGTCTACTCTGGACAGAACTCTGTCTACTCTAGACAGAACTCTGTCTACTCTAGACAGAACTCTGTCTACTCTAGACAGAACTCTGTCTACTCTAGACAGAACTCTGTCTACTCTAGACAGAACTCTGTCTACTCTAGACAGAACTCTGTCTACTCTACACAGAACTCTGTCTACTCTAGACAGAACTCTGTCTAATCTAGACAGTACTCTGTCTACTCTAGACAGAACTCTGTCTACTCTAGACAGAACTCTGTCTACTCTAGACAGAACTCTGTCTACTCTAGACAGAACTCTGTCTACTCTAGACAGAACTCTGTCTAATCTAGACAGTACTCTGTCTACTCTAGACAGAACTCTGTCTACTCTAGACAGAACTCTGTCTACTCTAGACAGAACTCTGTCTACTCTACACAGAACTCTGTCTACTCTAGACAGAACTCTGTCTACTCTAGACAGAACTCTGTCTACTCTAGACAGAACTCTGTCTACTCTAGACAGAACTCTGTCTACTCTAGACAGAACTCTGTCTAATCTAGACAGTACTCTGTCTACTCTAGACAGAACTCTGTCTACTCTAGACAGAACTCTGTCTACTCTAGACAGAACTCTGTCTACTCTAGACAGAACTCTGTCTACTCTAGACAGAACTCTGTCTACTCTAGACAGAACTCTGTCTACTCTAGACAGAACTCTGTCTACTCTAGACAGAACTCTGTCTACTCTAGACAGAACTCTGTCTACTCTAGACAGAACTCTGTCTACTCTAGACAGAACTCTGTCTACTCTGGACAGAACTCTGTCTACTCTGGACAGAACTCTGTCTACTCTGGACAGAACTCTGTCTACTCTAGACAGAACTCTGTCTACTCTAGACAGAACTCTGTCTACTCTAGACAGAACTCTGTCTACTCTAGACAGAACTTTGTCTACTCTAGACAGAACTCTGTCTACTCTAGACAGAACTCTGTCTACTCTAGACAGAACTCTGTCTAATCTAGACAGTACTCTGTCTACTCTAGACAGAACTCT
The DNA here is from genome assembly GCF_958450345.1 of Calliphora vicina. NCBI lineage: Eukaryota > Metazoa > Arthropoda > Insecta > Diptera > Calliphoridae > Calliphora > Calliphora vicina. The sequence goes on from NC_088781.1 coordinate 136,752,544, forward strand.
GTCTACTCTAGACAGAACTCTGTCTACTCTACACAGAACTCTGTCTACTCTACACAGAACTCTGTCTATTCCATGAATTTTATTAAAATTTTATTCAATAAAAAATGGATTGGGGAAACATAGAAATATACAGAGAGTCTGTCTACTCTAGACAGAGTCTGACTTAAAGGCAGAGTATGTCTACTCTAGACAGAGTCTGTCTAGTCTACACAAAGTCTATCTGATTTAGAGGGAGTCTTGAGGAGACTCCATTTATTCCCTTATTTCTTTCCAAGGTGCCAGTGCTAATGGTCTGAAATAAAATTCACATCTGTTAGGGTTTTGTTATCACCTTTTTTGCTGTAAAATATTCATGAATGAATTTTTTCGTAGTTTTATTTATATTTTATTTAATAGTTTGTACAAAAAAGATATATAAAATGGACAAAAAAAAGGGAGAAACAATTAATTGCTGTGCGTGTTGCGGTTGTCATATTTGCAAATAAAGCGGCAGCTACTGCTAGGAGAGACAAACTAACTAACAACTACCAGATCCCTGGAAACGGAAAAAATATATTTTTTTTTGTTTAATAACAGTTTTAAACATTTTATGAAAATTTCACATAAAAACAGTGAAATATGGCTGACAAACTAAAGTGAAATTACAATTTAATAAAAAAAACAGTAAAACGTATAAGTGATATTAATATGGGATTCCATAAGGAATCAATATTACTCATACGTTTTCATGCCTAAGAGTACATCGCCAAAGACGTATGAGTATTGAAAACTTAAAATCTCTTCATTTAAAAAAGAAATAATCCTTATAGTTCACATAACATTATAACATTTATTTCCTTTGTATTTTCCATTTTAATATTTGTAATCTTCTGCCAATATTTACACTTAACTTTACTGCTTCCATTTTTTTTGTTCACTTTGTCAAATTTGCAAATACAATGAGTTTATCCTCATAAAGTAATGTTTACATTTTTATAATCTGCTTTGTTCAGCATTTAAAACTAACGTTACTAGTGCTGTGGCTGTCACATCATTCGGTCAAAAGCCACTTTGGCTTTTTGTCAAATCCATGCATGTAGTCATGCAAAAACATAAAATTCCATGAATTAAGTTTTTTCAAAGGAAAGCAATGAAAAAAAACCTAAATATGGAGAATAAAAGTTGATGCTTTATGGAATATTTGTATGGCATACAACTTTATTCCTATATATTTTAGTATAAAGACATTTTTTAGAATTACTGTTGAAATTATTGGCCTCCGGTTTGAGGTTAATGCATTTTTGCATGCTACACATTCACATAATACCAACTGAATTATCAGGACTATTCCAAAGAGACAAAACTTAACTTCAGACTAGATGAAGTCTGCTATAAACAGTCTAAAAACTCTGGACCTGAAAAACTGAACTTGAACCTGAACTAGAACTAAACTAGAACTAAACTAGAACTAAACTAGAACTAAACTAGAACTAAACTAGAACTAAACTAGAACTGAACTAGAACTGAACTAGAACTGAACTAGAACTGAACTATAACTGAACTAGAACTGAACTAGAACTGAACTAGAACTGAACTAGAACTGAACTAGAACTGAACTAGAACTAGAACTGAACTAGAACTGAACTAGAACTGAACTAGAACTGAACTAGAACTGAACTAGAACTGAACTAGAACTGAACTAGAACTGAACTAGAACTGAACTAGAACTGAACTAGAACTGAACTAGAACTGAACTAGAACTGAACTAGAACTGAACTAGTACTGAACTAGAACTGAACTAGAACTGAACTAGAACTGAACTAGAACTGAACTAGAACTGAACTAGAACTGAACTAGAACTGAACTAGAACTGAACTAGAACTGAACTAGAACTGAACTAGAACTGAACTAGAACTGAACTAGAACTGAACTAGAACTGAACTAGAACTGAACTAGAACTGAACTAGAACTGAACTAGAACTGAACTAGAACTGAACTAGAACTGAACTAGAACTGAACTAGAACTGAACTAGAACTGAACTAGAACTGAACTAGAACTGAACTAGAACTGAACTAGAACTGAACTAGAACTGAACTAGAACTGAACTAGAACTGAACTAGAACTGAACTAGAACTGAACTAGAACTGAACTAGAACTGAACTAGAACTGAACTAGAACTGAACTAGAACTGAACTAGAACTGAACTAGAACTGAACTAGAACTGAACTAGAACTGAACTAGAACTGAACTAGAACTGAACTAGAACTGAACTAGAACTGAACTAGAACTGAACTAGAACTGAACTAGAACTGAACTAGAACTGAACTAGAACTGAACTAGAACTGAACTAGAACTGAACTAGAACTGAACTAGAACTGAACTAGAACTGAACTAGAACTGAACTAGAACTGAACTAGAACTGAACTAGAACTGAACTAGAACTGAACTAGAACTGAACTAGAACTGAACTAGAACTGAACTAGAACTGAACTAGAACTGAACTAGAACTGAACTAGAACTGAACTAGAACTGAACTAGAACTGAACTAGAACTGAACTAGAACTGAACTAGAACTGAACTAGAACTGAACTAGAACTGAACTAGAACTGAACTAGAACTGAACTAGAACTGAACTAGAACTGAACTAGAACTGAACTAGAACTGAACTAGAACTGAACTAGAACTGAACTAGAACTGAACTAGAACTGAACTAGAACTGAACTAGAACTGAACTAGAACTGAACTAGAACTGAACTAGAACTGAACTAGAACTGAACTAGAACTGAACTAGAACTGAACTAGAACTGAACTAGAACTGAACTAGAACTGAACTAGAACTGAACTAGAACTGAACTAGAACTGAACTAGAACTGAACTAGAACTGAACTAGAACTGAACTAGAACTGAACTAGAACTGAACTAGAACTGAACTAGAACTGAACTAGAACTGAACTAGAACTGAACTAGAACTGAACTAGAACTGAACTAGAACTGAACTAGAACTGAACTAGAACTGAACTAGAACTGAACTAGAACTGAACTAGAACTGAACTAGAACTGAACTAGAACTGAACTAGAACTGAACTAGAACTGAACTAGAACTGAACTAGAACTGAACTAGAACTGAACTAGAACTGAACTAGAACTGAACTAGAACTGAACTAGAACTGAACTAGAACTGAACTAGAACTGAACTAGAACTGAACTAGAACTGAACTAGAACTGAACTAGAACTGAACTAGAACTGAACTAGAACTGAACTAGAACTGAACTAGAACTGAACTAGAACTGAACTAGAACTGAACTAGAACTGAACTAGAACTGAACTAGAACTGAACTAGAACTGAACTAGAACTGAACTAGAACTGAACTAGAACTGAACTAGAACTGAACTAGAACTGAACTAGAACTGAACTAGAACTGAACTAGAACTGAACTAGAACTGAACTAGAACTTAACTGGAACCTGAACTAGAACTAGAACCTGAACTAGAACCTGAACTAGAATCTGAACTAAAACCTGAACTAGAACCTGATGTAGAACTTGAATTAAACCAGAACTGAACATACTTATAAATATTCTGTTGTGTGTAGTGCTCCGATATCCTATTTACTGAACTTTTCATTTGAACTCTCATCAACTTTGATGTCAATTTATGAAAGCTTTTCTTGGATTTTATTTTCCAACTTAACTTTATGTTGCCTTTTATGGCAATAATCTATTTTGAATAGAGTATAACAAACTGAAACATGTTTACTGTCACTTTACAAAATTATTTATAAAAAAAAAACTTTATTTCATTGCTAAGGAAAAGAAAAAGTTATGTGGTTGCCAGTAATGAAATCACTTGGCACTTGATGTTAAAATTTAAAAAGATAAGCATCTTGTTTTTTATAGTTGGATATAGATTTGCTGGTAAAATGTAAAAAGAGCAATAAATGAGCAAAAAATATTAAAATAAATAAATATTATTCTGAGAAAAAAACTTAATAAAATGATAAAATTTTTTTCCAAAAGGAATGGTAATTTAATACTTACTGAGCTTTTAAGACAATTAATAAGTTTTTATTTGATCTCTTAATTTTACATTTAATTTATCAGTGTGATTAAATTTTCCAGCAAGTAGAAAGAAAGAAAAAACGTATTAATTCGATACCTTGAATTATGTCACTTTAAGGCTCTTAAATGCTTGAAATTACACGCGATACTTGTGCTGACAAAGAATTACAAGACAAAACGACAGACAAAGTAATTCCTTTGACTTTTTGCTTACAAACGAAAAAGAAAAATGTTTTAGGGAAGTTTGGTGGCAGAGATTTGAAGTCCTGTTGAGATGAAACTTTAAGTTATTTTTGTTTCAAGGTGTTTTGTCAGGTGTTAAAAAGTAAATTATAATAAATTGTTTTGAAAACCATGGAAATTTAAATGTGAAAGGCAGGCAAATGAGGTAGTTGAACAGCAAAAGTTTGGAAAGTTTTTTTTTAAATTTTCTTTATTGAGCTAATTAGAGGTTTAAATTAAAATTGTGTTTTTGTTTGTTTGCGGTGTTTGAGGTCTGTTAATTTTTAATTAAAACTTTCTTTTCTTTTTCTTTACAGCTCGTACTACTGTTCCTGTTTTCCGGGCTTTAGTGGCATGGATTGTGGTCGTGGCCCCCTATGTGAAGATCCCCATACGAATATCTGTCAAAATGGTGGTACTTGCAAGTAAGTAAAGAAAAAATATTAGAAAATGAAATGCTTAAAATATAAGATTAAGATGGCTGTGATGCTCTTATCACTTTAACTTTATGCCAATAAGCATCCACAATAATCTGTCTTAACAAACCAAACACTTACGGCTGAATTCCCCCACTTAAATCATGAATTACCTGTGAAATTACTTGACATTTAAATTCATAAATAACAATAGCAAACCAACTTAGCAGAAAAACTACCCCCACAAAACAATAGATATTTGAAATGTCCCGTTTAATACCTGCTTTCAGCCTCAAAACTGATACCTTAACAATAAAATTACCACAACCACTTGCACACAAATAAAATACCTACTTATTTTGCCAACATAAACGAAAATGTATGCCTCATCATATTCTTGGCATACAAATGCTGCTGCAAAGAAAACAATACTCCATGGTCCAGGCCAAAGGATGTGTAAATATAATTTGATTTGTGTGAATAATAAATGAAATTACTCTACAACGCATAAACTTGTCGAAGGCAGCAAGAAAAGCCTTTTACTTTACGACTCATCTAAGGAAATCCTCCCATCTCACTATTCGACTGCAATATAAAAGTGTCAAATTACCTATAAAATGATGTCAAGTTATGGTAGAATATCAGCCAAGTAACAGAAAAACTGAAAATGAAAACGAAAACGAAAAGCAAAAGTCAGTAGTTGCAGAAAGTGAAATTTGTGAAAGTACGTGTATAATAGGGGCAAGTTTTGAGGGCAATATGCAGCCAAATATAACTTGGATTTAGTTGAGGAAGAAAGTACTTTTCAAAAATTACTTTGGTACCTTTTATTACAGGGAAGTTTTAAGCAAAGTCTTTGTTTCAATTTTAGTTCTCAATGAAGTTACATTTTTGCTTAAATCGTAAGTCATTAAGTAGATAAAATTTAGCTTCAGTCATGTTTCTTTATAGGTCTTTATATAGTTAAACTGCAGCTTCCAGCGTATGTTTTTATTTATCTACTACCAAGACTAAGACTAAGACTAAGACTAAGACTAAGACTAAGACTAAGACTAAGACTAAGACTAAGACTAAGACTAAGACTAAGACTAAGACTAAGACTAAGACTAAGACTAAGACTAAGACTAAGACTAAGACTAAGACTAAGACTAAGACTAAGACTAAGACTAAGACTAAGACTAAGACTAAGACTAAGACTAAGACTAAGACTAAGACTAAGACTAAGACTAAGACTAAGACTAAGACTAAGACTAAGACTAAGACTAAGACTAAGACTAAGACTAAGACTAAGACTAAGACTAAGACTAAGACTAAGACTAAGACTAAGACTAAGACTAAGACTAAGACTAAGACTAAGACTAAGACTAAGACTAAGACTAAGACTAAGACTAAGACTAAGACTAAGACTAAGACTAAGACTAAGACTAAGACTAAGACTAAGACTAAGACTAAGACTAAGACTAAGACTAAGACTAAGACTAAGACTAAGACTAAGACTAAGACTAAGACTAAGACTAAGACTAAGACTAAGACTAAGACTAAGACTAAGACTAAGACTAAGACTAAGACTAAGACTAAGACTAAGACTAAGACTAAGACTAAGACTAAGACTAAGACTAAGACTAAGACTAAGACTAAGACTAAGACTAAGACTAAGACTAAGACTAAGACTAAGACTAAGACTAAGACTAAGACTAAGACTAAGACTAAGACTAAGACTAAGACTAAGACTAAGACTAAGACTAAGACTAAGACTAAGACTAAGACTAAGACTAAGACTAAGACTAAGACTAAGACTAAGACTAAGACTAAGACTAAGACTAAGACTAAGACTAAGACTAAGACTAAGACTAAGACTATGAATAGGTAAAGGACTATGACTAGGAATATATTTAAGATTATGACTAGGAATAAATAAGCTATGACTAGGAATAAGACCTGGAATAAAACTAGGGATATGACTAGGACTAGAAATTTTACTAAGAATATGACTAGAAAATGGAGTAGGTCTAGGAATAAGACTTGGAAAAGTAATACAAATATGACTAGGAAATGAACTAGGAATAAGGCTAGGAAAAGTATGACTGGATAAAGAATATGTCTGGGGATAAAACCAGGAATGTAACTAGGAATATGACAAAAATAGAGCTGGGATTGGGACTTGGAATACGACTAGAATTAGAACTAGGAATATAAATTAAAAAACGACAAGAACTACAACCAGGAATATGATTAAGAATAAGTCAAGGAAAAGGACTAGGAATTAGGAATATGAATATGAAAAGGACTAGGAATGAAACTAAAAATATGACTATAAAAGAGAATAATACTAGGAAGAGTAGGAATAGAACTATCAATAGAATTATAAATAGGACTAGATAAAGGACTAGGTCCTAAAATAAGCCTATGAAAAACATGGGATATGACTATGAAAAGGACTAAGAAAAAGGTTAACAATTATTTAACAAAATTTTTCTCATGCTCTAATAGAATAGAACTACAATTATGATTATGAATAGGAATATGTATTGCTATTTATTTAATCAAAACTGTCTCCATTTCTATTTCCCTTTTGTTATTATCTAAAGTATTCATAATTGATGACCTCATATGAAACGTGCATAATCATATCACTGAATAACATGCTTTTAAGGACAGATTAAGAACAAAAATGCTTTAAAATACAAATTTAAAAAATTTTTAGATAATTTTTTTTTTTTAATTTTTTGGAAAATTAAAAAAAAAATTTTAAATTTTTATCCAATTTTTTTTTTAATTTTTAATTTATTAGTAAAAAAAAATGTAAGACAAAAAAAATTTTTTGACAAAAAAAAATCGGGTTAAAATATATTTTTCCCGATTTTGACTATATTGACATTATTGCAATCTCAGACATTTGTGGGCCGATTTTTAATAGCAACCGAGCCGGACGAATAAGTTATTTGGGAGCTACGGAAAGTTGATTTCAACATACAGACGGACAAACTTATATATACCGTTGCCACTCATGGTGAAGGATATAAATATGTTAATAGAACTTATTCGAATTGATTTTTTATTAAAGTACTTTTTTTGAATCATTTTTTGCTGATAAAAGTACATTTTTCAAAAATTTTCACCACTTAATACAAAATCCATTGTCTAAGAATTCTGCTTAACAGTTTCATTTTCCTATTTTTTCAATTATTACATTTATTGGGTTCCTGGCATTTGTTTATGAAAAGTACTTTTCTGTCTGTTCTTACCTGTTACTACCAACATAGCATCTCCAACTAGCTACACACGTATTGCTATATTTCTTACTTTTCTGCTTACACGTCTAAAACTTTCTACTTCTGCTTACCTTACAAATTATGAGCTTTTTACCTACCTGAATGTGAGCATCAAAAATATACCTCTGGGAATTTCCACATATTTCCAAAGGTTTTATTTTAGTTAAGTTAAGTTTGCAAGGAGCCAAAGAAAAAACACAAAATATTCTTGTAATAACTATTGATATCCTTATATTTGGAGTACTGGTGTGTGTTTGATTTTCAATACTTTTGTCAGGTGATATGGGTTTATTAAAATGGGCCATCAATAGCATTTTACCTTAAAGAGGTATTTGTGTTTAGAGGGCTGTGTGTGGTAATGGTAAGAGGAGGCAAAAAGTCAAAACACTTGCTAAGATTGTGTCTTAAATAATAGAATTTCGTTTTGTTGTCGATGGCTGATAATATAAAGTGACAGATGAAGAATTTGCTGGAGAATTTGTTAAGAAATTTATGACAAGTGTGGCCATAATACTAATTTTAAAAGAATTTTTAAACAAAATTTGGATTTTGAAAGGGAATTATTAAGATTGTCAAGTGAAATGAAAACATTTTACTGGATACTAATAATTTTATTAGATAAACAAAAACATTTGTTTAAAACAAACAAAAGGAATTTCCTATCAAATTACAAATATTAAGTATGTCAATCGTTAAATATAAAATACGTATACTTAATATGGAATTATTAAAAATTAATCATACGTCACAGTGGACATCAAAGGAAATAATTATTTCACTCAGCAGCAACCTTAAAAATTGGAAAAAAATGTATAAAAATATGCTTTAAATACAAAAGCTATGTTCGTTAACATACATTTTTAATACATATTGATTATAGCTGTTTAAAAAATTAAAATGTAATATTTATTATTACAATTGTTATACTTAAGCAGCTTTTATTTTCATTAATTAAAATTACTATAATAATAATAATACTCATCATTCAATTTTCAATTCATTGTCACGTATGTGGGTCATGACACTGTGTTAAAATTTGAACCACAATCGTGCGTATTATGTCAGTTATTTTAATTATTAAAACAGAAATTAACAAACAATCAATTAAATTTATTTCCTTTGTTCTCTCTTTCATTCTTTCTCTCTCTCTGCATACTTGTATTCTTCATAAAAACAGACACATAGGAGATGCTGCCATCACTTGCCACTGTCCAGCTGGTTACAAAGGCACCAAATGTGAAATTCCCGATATCAGTGAAATAACAATGGGTAAGTTGTCAGTCATCGTTATAATTAAATGTTTAATAAAAAAAAAAACTCACACAACTGAAGCAAACTTTAATTGTAATGAAAGGAAATGTTCAACATTTTCCTTTACTCTCTGACATTTTGAGACATAATTTTCAGCTCGAGTGCGAATTTAATTACGGGTAATAATTAAGCATTTCAAAGTCGTTCATGTATATAAATAATGTATATTTGTATACAATGGAATACAACATGAAAAAAAAACCTTAACATAATACAAATTTAATAAAACAAAAGGCGTAGTATTTATATTTTCAACAGCCCTTGAGTGGCAACAGCAATTTTAACGTCATCTCCCCATCATCATCATCATCCTGACATGAATTCAAACATATACGCAGATTCACATATAAATTAAATTTTATATTTATGCATAAAAAATATTAAAATTTTTTTATATGAATGTTCAACAAGCATAATCATGTCATATGGAAAAAATTGTTGAAAACAACTTAAATTCACCAATAAATACAGAAGAGAGCAATATTATGGGCCTCATGCTTTGATTTAAAAGTAATTCAAATCAAAATTTTGGTAAAAAAACCAAAGTTATAAATATTTTATAACTTTATAACTTTATAACTTTATAACTTTATAACTTTATAACTTTATAACTTTATAACTTTATAACTTTATAACTTTATAACTTTATAACTTTATAACTTTATAACTTTATAACTTTATAACTTTATAACTTTATAACTTTATAACTTTATAACTTTATAACTTTATAACTTTATAACTTTATAACTTTATAACTTTATAACTTTATAACTTTATAACTTTATAACTTTATAACTTTATAACTTTATAACTTTATAACTTTATAACTTTATAACTTTATAACTTTATAACTTTATAACTTTATAACTTTATAACTTTATAACTTTATAACTTTATAACTTTATAACTTTATAACTTTATAACTTTATAACTTTATAACTTTATAACTTTATAACTTTATAACTTTATAACTTTATAACTTTATAACTTTATAACTTTATAACTTTATAACTTTATAACTTTATAACTTTATAACTTTATAACTTTATAACTTTATAACTTTATAACTTTATAACTTTATAACTTTATAACTTTATAACTTTATAACTTTATAACTTTATAACTTTATAACTTTATAACTTTATAACTTTATAACTTTATAACTTTATAACTTTATAACTTTATAACTTTATAACTTTATAACTTTATAACTTTATAACTTTATAACTTTATAACTTTATAACTTTATAACTTTATAACTTTATAACTTTATAACTTTATAACTTTATAACTTTATAACTTTATAACTTTATAACTTTATAACTTTTTAACTTTTTAACTTTTTAACTTTTTAACTTTATAACTTTATAACTTTATAACTTTATAACTTTATAACTTTATAACTTTATAACTTTATAACTTTATAACTTTATAACTTTATAACTTTATAACTTTATAACTTTATAACTTTATAACTTTATAACTTTATAACTTTATAACTTTATAACTTTATAACTTTATAACTTTATAACTTTATAACTTTATAACTTTATAACTTTATAACTTTATAACTTTATAACTTTATAACTTTATAACTTTATAACTTTATAACTTTATAACTTTATAACTTTATAACTTTATAACTTTATAACTTTATAACTTTATAACTTTATAACTTTATAACTTTATAACTTTATAACTTTATAACTTTATAACTTTATAACTTTATAACTTTATAACTTTATAACTTTATAACTTTATAACTTTATAACTTTATAACTTTATAACTTTATAACTTTATAACTTTATAACTTTATAACTTTATAACTTTATAACTTTATAACTTTATAACTTTATAACTTTATAACTTTATAACTTTATAACTTTATAACTTTATAACTTTATAACTTTATAACTTTATAACTTTATAACTTTATAACTTTATAACTTTATAACTTTATAACTTTATAACTTTATAACTTTATAACTTTATAACTTTATAACTTTATAACTTTATAACTTTATAACTTTATAACTTTATAACTTTATAACTTTATAACTTTATAACTTTATAACTTTATAACTTTATAACTTTATAACTTTATAACTTTATAACTTTATAACTTTATAACTTTATAACTTTATAACTTTATAACTTTATAACTTTATAACTTTATAACTTTATAACTTTATAACTTTTTAACTTTTTAACTTTTTAACTTTTTAACTTTTTAACTTTTTAACTTTTTAACTTTATAACATTATAACTTTATTTCTCTCAAATTCATTAAATTCCAATTACAACAAAAATCTGCAATTTCTTCAAAATTCTCAAATTTAATTAAGTTACCTTTTTTCGTTGCTCTGCTAGGATTCTGTACCTATTGTTTTACCCAATTGTTGTGCCTTCACCATAAGTGGCAAGGGCATATATAAGTTTGTCATTCCGTTTGTAATTTCCATATTTTTCATTTGAGACCCCACAAAGAATATATATTCTGGATCGTTATAGACAGTGGAGTCATTATATCCATATCCGTCCGACCGTATATACCTATGTTGAAATCAACTTTCCGTAGCCCCAAAATAACTTACACACATCATTCATTCATCAATATATCGGGAATTCTTCCGGCCCACAAATGGCTAAGATACAAGGGAAAAATCGGTATAACCTCGATTTTTGGCCTATTTTTTTATATATTTCTGGATTAATAAGTTATTACTATAGACAATATGGATATCTAATGATAGATATTTCAAGGCCCTTTGCAATGTATATAAGGCTATAGTAAGTTGGGCCTACAATAGGTTAAAATCGGGAAAAATATTTTTTAACCCGAATTTTTTTTTCACAAAAACATTTTTTGTTCGATAAATTAAAAAAATTTTAAATTTTAAATTAAAAAAAAATTGCATCATTTTTTTTAAAATAAATTAAAAAAAAAATAAAAAAAAATTTTAGAAAAACAATTTGAAAATAAAAAATTTAAATTTTGTAAAAAATACTTTTAAAAAATTTTATTTTAAATTATAATTTGGTGAAGGGTATAAAAGATTTGGCACAGCCTAATATAGCTCTATTACTTGTTTTTTGTTATTCTCATTTCATATTTAAATAATTTACAATATTTTATTCATTTATGAATGAAAATGTTTATTAAAAATATCTGTTGAAATGTTTGTGGTTCATGCAACTCATCTTTTTTACCCTGCCTTTCGATTTGGGTGGTTTGTTGTGGGAGCAGTAATGTTATGGCTGACATAATTTAAATGGCATGACATACAGTTCATGTTGTTGTTTTATAATTTTATTACTGAAAACAACAGTGAATGACAGGAACTGACTGAAAAACAACTGAGCAGCGTTAAAAACAAATTTAATGCGTGAAAAACTGCGTTTGAAAATGTTGGTTAATTTTGGTCAAATTTTCATATTTTAAATAATTTATTTTTGTTAATAATTTAATGTGTATATAAATAGTAAATTGTTGGTGAAAATAATGCTATCATCATAATAAGCTGTGAATAATTATTAAAAATAAACAAGTATTTAAATAATTTGAAAATTTCTTTGATTAATAATTTACAAATTAAATTCATTTTAGTATGTTTTGCAAAATATCAAAACACTTGTGCTAGAATTTGTTTTTTTTTGTGTAAAAAAAAACTATTTTCCAACAAATTTACACTCTTGTCTAAGAAACGAAGGAGAAAAAAATCGTAAAAGCAAACAAGTGACACGTCAATTTACCACAGCTTTTCTGGCAATTTAATTTTTCTTTGTCAAATGTTGACACTTAACAAATTTGCATGGTTTTCAGATGCTTCAGAGACAGAGAGAAAAAAATCCGTTTGGCTGACAGACAAACTAAACACTCGTATCAAACATATACTCTAGTTAAAAGTTGCAACATGTTGCAATAACCATAGAAAAATACATTCAGCAATTCACATACACATATAGACGTTTACTTTCATCAGGTGAAAGAGGACATGAACTAAACATTTTGAAAAAGCAATTTGTTTTTTTATTTTTCTGAAGGTTTGAAGAAGATTTATAGTGGGACCAAATTCTAACAAAATTTAGATTTTTTATGGGAAAATAATAAAATAATAATGTTTGTAGCTATTAAAATATTGAACTGGATTCGCTTTGGCTCTTTTTTTTATTAAGGTTTAATATTTTCTATAGAAATTAAAAAAAAAAATTTTAATTAATTTTGCGAGCTATTTGTGATTACTTGGCATTAAGAAAGTTTCTTCGAGTTAATTTATTTTATAGCTTGCTTTAACTTTTATAAATTTAATTAAATTAAAACTTAAAATTGTTGGTATTTTTTTAATAATTTAAAATTTTGTAAAAATGTATACTAAGGCGTATGATTGATATTAATTCTGAGGTTGCGAGGATCAATTTTTAATAACTTTAAAACCAAGCAAACTAGATTAAACATTAAACATGATTTAAAAAGCTAACATTTCAATTAATATCTTAAATCTCTAAGCAATTCAGTTGATGCATTTTATAGCAATGAAATTTGGCTATTCATTGAAAAGTTTGCTCTAAAAAATTTTTTTGAAAATTTTCTTAAAATTTATATTCCGTTCTAATTTCTAATTTCTAACTAAAATACGAATATCTGTCAAAATTTTTTATTTATTTCTTCATATTCAGGACTTTAAGTTGAAAAAATTGACACCAATTAATAATAATTTTCTAGGGAAAATATGAATTTTCTATAAATATTTATTATAGATTGTTGACCAATGCAATTTCACTTGATAACTGATTGGTTGGCTCTGCTATTCAGTTGGAATTTTTAATCCAAGTTTTTTGGTTTGGGAGTTATAACGATTTTTGCTTGAATATCTAAAAATTAATATCAATCATACGCCAGAGTAAACATTTTTACAAAATTTGTGAAATTCTTAAGAAATTCAAACTATTTATGGTTCGCGTTAGACACAATTTATTAACCATAAAACAATCTAATTAATATAGTTTTTAAGCCATATATTTGATATCAAATATTAATTTTGTTCTTGACATTTAATATCTTGTTTTGACAAAATTTTTTGACAAAGTGTATTTCATTCAAAAAGTCACGGACTTAGTAATCCTATTTCTTATATTTCTTTAGATGGTCGCTTTATGTTATCCAGTGTTTTACACCTAAAAAAATTAACATTTTTTATTGCCCCAGCCAGCCAAAAAGAATCTCCGCAGAAACCTTAAAAAATAAACAGAACATTTGTCTCTGCCACAACATTTTCAAACATGCTTGCAACTTGAAGATGTTTATATGCATGACTTAAACTTAAATATAAATAACAACAAACTCAGAAAATAAATTTACACAAAAATGATTTACTATATAAAAAAGAAAAGAAACTGACAAAATAAAGATGACGATGACAATGATACATATGACGATGAGATAGTGATGATGATGATGTTGTTTCCAATGTATTTAACACCCAAGAAAATACAATTTCAATTGCTGTGCAACACAAAAACGAAACATTTCTTTAGGGTCTGCTAGACAATATTTACAACATGGAAAATTACATTTGCATCCGCTTGTAAGTGAGAAATGGAAAAAACTAAAATGCAGCTGTTGGAAATTTGACACAATACAATAAATGATTTATCTATATATTTTCTTTTGATTCCCTTTTTATAAAAAAAATAGAAAAAAAAACCTTAGGTCAGTTGTAGTTGGTGTTGTAGTAAAAGGAAAGACAGGTTAACAGTTGTGACAACAAGGTTGTTAACATTAGAAATTGGAAAAATATAAAAGGAATTAGCAAGGAAATAGTGAAAAATCAGGAAATAAATAATATTTCTTTTATATAATAAGCAGCCAGGTGGAACCTCTGGTATAGATTCTTTAAGAGTTCTCAAACTTGAAATTTCTCCTGTTGCTTAACAAATTTACAGAATTTTTAAAATTAACCCATGGGGCGTATGATTGATATTAATTCAGAGGTAATACCGGAAAATAACGGATAACTCCAAAACCAAATAACTTAGGATTTAAATTTAAACAGAGTTTAAAAGCCAACTAAACAATTAATAACTGAAATATCAAATCAATTGTTATAAGTTAACTTGAAAAAACTATGCTAAATAAACTACAAAAAGTTACACAGTGCAATACGAAAAAAATAAAAATATACTGACACCACTTCGTGATAAAAGACCAAAAGAAAAAAAGACCCGTGCCTTCCAGTTTTGACCTTTTATTTTTATGGGCCCCAAAAAAATTTGGGGCCTTGGTGTCATTTTTGTAAAAAAGTGATAATTTTCTCAAGGTCATATCTTGCAAACAGTGCGGAATTTTGATTTAATCTCTGAGGCAAAGTTGTAGCATTTCTCATAAAGAACAAATATTGTGAACATATAAAATCAAAAAAACTTCATCATCAAGATCAAAATCGCAAAAAACTTATTAATATCGATTTTTACCCCTTTTCCGCTGCTCAGGTCCATAGGTAGCAAACCGTTCAAAATTCAAGGAAACAATCAACTACAAAAATATACCTAAGATCTCAATAAACAATTTTCTAGAACAATTGAACTTCCTAGGAATGATTCTTAACACCGTTTAGGTAGTACAATATAAGTTAGTAAGAAAAAACTAAAGGAATTAAGTGTTTTGGGCCATAAACTATTAAATTGTTAAAAACTAAAGCATACTTTTAGGCAGCTTTTAAAGAAATTATTTCTTCATCATCAAGATCAAAATCGCAAAAAAACTTTTAGCAAACCGTTTAAAATTCAAGGAAACAATCAAGTACAAAAATATACCTAAGATCTCAATAAACAACTTTGTATAACATATCAACTTCCTAGGAATGATTCTTAACACCGTTTTGGTAGGTCAATATAAGTTAGTAAGAAAAAACTAAAGAATTTAAGTGTTTAAACTGTTAAATTATTATAACTAAAGCATAGTTTTAGGCAGCTTTAAAAAAAATTCGATTTTTTTACATTTTTTCCCCGGTAGCAAATCGTTCAAAATTTAAGGAAACAATCAATTACAAAAATATACCTAAGATCTCAATAAACAATTTTCTAGAACAATTGAACTTCCTAGGAATGATTCTTAACACCGTTTTGGTAGGTCAATATAAATTAGCAAAGAAAAAACTAAATTAATTAAGAGTTTTGGGTCATAAACTATTAAATTGTTAAAAACTAAAGCATACTTTTAGGCAGCTTTAAAAAAAATATTTTGATCTTGAAGAAGAAGTTTTTTTGATTTTATATGTTCACAATTGTGGTTCTTTATGATAAGGGCTACAATCAAATCAAAATTCCGAACTTTTTGCAAGATATGAGCCTGAGAAAATTATCACGTTTTTACAGAAATGACACCAAGGCCCCAAACCTTTGGGGGCTCATAAAAAAAGTGCATGACTTTGGGCAAAACTGGGATACACGGGTCTTTTTTTTTGGTCTTTTATAACGTATATGGTTATATTTCCATGACTTAAATAATTACACACAGTATTATTATTTATATCCTTGTAAGTCCTCTTTTGAAACCTGTATATCTATTACATGTCTTTCATTACAAATATTTATACCCTGCTCCACCATGCTGGAGTATACCGATCGACTGATAATCAATTTCTGAGTTAAATAAATTATGTCCATCCGTCCGTCCGTCTGACGGGTGTCCATGTAAACATTGGTACAGATCGCAATTTTGAAGATAGATCAATCCAATTTGACACATACATTTTCTTCAGTCCAAGGACGAACTCTACTGAAATCGCTTATTATCTCACCTAGCCTCCATACGAATGTTCTTCCAAAATAGGACTTTGTTATGGGCCATAAACTATTAAATTAGTATAAACTAAAGCATACTTTTAGGCAGCTTTAAAAAAAATTATTTCTAATTTTTTTTAAAGCTTTTAGCGATTTTGATATTGAAGTTGAAGTTTCTTTGATCTTACATGTTCACAGTTTTTGCTCTTTATTATAAGGGCTACAACTTTGCCTCAGAGAGTAAATAAAAATTCCGAACTGTTTGCAAGATATGAGCCTGAGAAAATTATATTTTTTTGAAATTTTTTTAATTAACAAATTTCTTTGTTATTATTTTGGTATTTCCAGGCTGCACCACTAACTCTTCCGCCTTGGATTGTCATCGTGAGTGTAATTTTGATAGTGGTCAAGGAAGCGGTATTTCGTTACTGAAATCCAGTCGCACATCAGGTAATAGGACACCTCAAATTCATTAAAATTATATTTAATAGAATTCCTTTAACCCCTAATTAAATTAAACATATTTTTCTATATTCTTTTCCTTGAAATATATAAACAGCACGCTCCGGCAAAACCCGCTACGAAGTAACAATACGTTTGGGTGCTAACTTAACTGCCTTCTATCGTCATATTGATGGCGAACAAAGAGCCAAAGAACAATTGCCATCATTTTTAGAAAAACATGTAAGTACTTTTTATATATTTAGCATTTTTATAACAAAGACGTCAGTGGTTTTTTAATTGAAACAAGAGTTCAAGGATATACAATATATTGGAATATTTGTAATACTAGGAGAATAAGAAATGTTTTCAATTAAATTTAATAGGAAACTAAATTATTCTAAAGTGAATTTATTAGACCCTGAATTAATTTGCTAATAATTCTGAATTTTTTTCTTTATGTTCTTTATTCTATTTTATTTTTAAATGTTTAATGGATTGTTTTTCATAACTAAAATGTATATTTATTGTATAACACATAATTTCTCATTATTTTTAAAGGAAAAAATACTCAAATTTTCCTTGGAATGCTTTAGAAATTAAATAAAATGAAAATTGTAACACTAGGCGTATGATTGATATTAACTAAGAGGCAGTCTGTTTAAAACTCCATAACTTTTGTAATTTTAAACAAAAATCTATAAAATAAAGCAATTTAAAAAGAAAACTAAATAAGGTTTTAGGAAATTATGGTTAAAAGTTATTAGTTTGTAATATTATGGTCTATAAAGAAAAATAAAAAAAAATTATGGAATTTTTTTTTAATTTTCTATCCATTTTTCCTTTAATTTTGTCTTTATATTTATCAAGCCTGGTAATTTATATAAATCATCTTCTAATTTTTATTTATTTAAAATAAAAAAAATCTCTTAAATTTGATCACATTTTGAAGCTAACCATTTTTTATATTTTTATATTTTACTCACCTTTTCTAAAGACTGTTTTATAACTTATTAAAACCAGCCATCATTAGGATTATTAAAATTATTTTCTTTATTTTGCCCACCTACAAAAGTGTGATTTTATGGCCACTTGAAATTTTACCTTCAACCACAAACTGGTGGCTTTTTATATTTTATCTTGGTTTTTTATATTTTTTCTCCAAAATTTGTATGATTTTTGTATGTATAAGAAAAGGTAATTAAACTTGGTACTATGAAGTATTTGTTTCATTAATTTGTTTAATAAAAAACGTAGTTTCTTTTCTGTAGAAATTGTCTGAAGAGTCCAGTTTTCAATGGAAATTGACTTGTTTTAGTGAAAAGTTTACATTTCTTAATTAATAAAGCAAATGTTTTTCAATGCTTTTAAGTGCCTAATCTTAAAATTTTCTATGAAAAATTTATCAAATTTTCATTTGAACATTTTATAATTAAACCAATACACACAATTTCAGGTTTTATTTTAAAGAAAAAACTACTTTTTAATTGAATGCCGACACCATTTCATATTAAAATTCTCTTTGTTAAGTGTTTTAATTTTATAAATACATTTATGTTAATGCCTTGCTATAACAAAACACTGGACATTTTCTTTATTAATTAAGAATTTTCAATATTTGTAAAATTTGTGATCGTTGGCGTATGATTAATATTAATTAAGGGGTTACTTCACAATTTGGCTTATAACTCTTAAACTAATTGCCGTAGCCTCATTATGTTAACAGATTTATATAGAAGAGAGTAGAGGTAATAAGCTAATGTTACAACAATAATATCACTAATATTTAATTTTCATAATTTTTAGGTCTAACCAAAAAATTAAAAAAAAAATGTTTTCTTCATATTTCGAATGTCTTCCTTAATTGTTTTAATTTTTTAAATGGCTTAAAATAATGGTTTGCTTTTATAAAACACTTGAAATTTTTTGTATTAATCAAGAATTTTCAATATTTGAAAAATTTGTGGTCGATGGCGTATGATTAATATTAATTAAGGGGTTATTTCACAATTTGGCTTATAACTCTTAAACCAATTGCGGTAGCTTCATTATGTTAACAGATTTATATAGCAGAGAGTTCAGGTAATATGACATTGTTACAACAATAATCTCACTAATGTTTAGCTTTATTAAGTTTTAGGTCTAAACAAAAAAGTTTAAAAAAAATATTTTTTTTATTTAATTCTTTTTCTGAAATAAAGTATAACCAAAATTTCTAAAAGTAAATGTCTGCTTTTTGCCAAAAAGATAAAATGTTTATATAAAAAAACTTTATTTTGCTAAAAGAGAAAATTTATTTTAAGAAAATTTTTCCTTTCTACTTCTCAAAATTTGTAAATAAATTTTAGACTTTTTACTAATTTTATAAGTTTGTATCGAGTTTTATTTAGATAAACTTGTTACGTTTTTGCAGAACCACTCCAAATTTAAACAAGTTTTTTTAATTTTTCTCCGATATGTCAAACTTAGCAAGAAAATTTTTTACTTTTTACTGAAATGTCGAATTTGATTTAAAAAACTTCCCACGTAAAATTTTGTACAAAAAATTATCAAATTTTTGCAGGAAGAGTCAAATATTAATTCGAAAATGTTTCATTTTCAGTTTAAATTTTTGTAAAAAAATTTAATTAAATTATTTTGTGAAGAACCATTTTTTTTAAATTTGTTGCATTCATTTCAGATAATTTCACTATTGCAAGCCCAGTTTACGAAAAAGGGGTTCAAAATTCTGGTTTAAAACGGATTTAAAATTAATTTTTAAAATTTTTTTCCCGGAGCGTATGATTAATATTAATTTAGATCCAATTTTACTTAAATCGCTAAAACTTCCGATCTAATGACAGAAACATAAGCATTTAAAAGCATTTGTATAGCTTTTTGATCGCTTTATGTGGCCTTATAAATTTGTAAGTCTTTATTCATGAACATCTGTAGGAAAATCTAAAATAAATTCATGATTATTTTATACAAAATTTAATTTTTGCTACTCCCTAACTTTAACCTTAGAATATGCGTTTCAAAACTTCACTATTTCAAAACTAAATTTAAAATAAAAATTTTGAAAATACCCGCATGAAACAGTTAATATTAATTCAGAGAATATTTTACTAAAATAGCTACAACTCTTAAATGAATTGAAGAAATTTCAAAATTTAAAAGGTTTTTCATGGGCTAATGTCGGCTATATCGGATACAAAAAACAATAAGTCTTAAATCATCTCAGTTTTTTTGCAAATCTTTAAATAATTTCATCACTTTAAAAAATATCATATTTTTTTTACAATTTTTTTTTTTGTGAATTTATGGACACTTAGGGTAATTTTCAGGTTTTTTATACCTAATACTTTCCTCCTGCATTTCTGCTTATAGTTATGTTTATTATTTCTAGAAAAATAGAAATTTGTTCTCCTTATTGTGAAGTCTTTCCCGGTGTTATAATTATTATTACTTGAAGTGGCTTATATTCTTGTAAATATTCACAATTGCCATTTTTCATTATTTTTGTGGCTGTTTTTGTTTCCATAAAATAAAGCAAAATAAATAGAAAAATTAAACCGCAAAACCAAACTTCTATTTTTAGCATTTTTTTTCTACCTAGATCTTTTTTCATTAGTTATTTGCTACATTTTTCTGTTTTATATTTCTGGTTATTAACAACAGACATTTCACTCACCTCTGGCATAACTGTTGGATTGGTCTGCGATTTTAAGGGGAATACGTTCTTCCTTTTATTCTGTTTAATCTAAGTCTATTTACTTTTGTATTATAAAATAAGTACTTAAATATTTTATTGAATACATTTTTTTATTTATTTCCAAACAAACCTATAATTATTTCCCTAAAACTGTTTTCTATCTCTCTAAACAACTGTTTTAAATAATAAATCTATTTTATGTTTTCATATAACTCTATTAACTTTGCCACTCTGTTACGGCTCATAATTTTGTGCCAAATTAACATTCTCCTCACTGCCCGTGCCCGCATTCATATTCCTCAAAACATTGCGCACCGCACCCGGTGTACGCTCCAATGAACTAGACCATGATGAACGTTGTGAACGCGGCAATGTAGAGGATGTGGTTTCATTGTTATTTTTTGCCAGATGTTGATTATTCACCGTAACCGTACTTTCCATAATGGTGGGCATATTGTTGCCACTGCCGCCTAAATCGGCTGCATAGTTAGTAGATCCTTCGTTGATGTTGAAACTGTGGGCCGAACGTGAGGTCGGACGCCAACGGCTTAGTTTCATGGATGACTTGCGTCTGGTGGAGGCAGAGAAGCCATCTTTGTTGGCTTGTGCGTTGGCGTGGGAGGTAGCGGTGGATTGTTGTTCAAGCAAATTGCTTACCAGCTTATCGAGAGCTTTCAGGTCGACTTTACGTGAGCCACGCATGGAATTCATGCGGCTGCCGCTACGACTGCCACCAGAACCAAAGGCTCCCGGAGAATCGCGGGATTGGTTGAGACCCGCCAGCTTGGCCAAACGTTGGGTAAGCTGGAAATAAAGTAAAAGCAAACATTTTATATTAATAACTTCAAAAAATTTTGTTAAATGGAAGAAATTTATACACAAAATTTTACTGTCTTAGTGTCAGTTCTGTTCTAGTTCTGTTCTAGTTCTGTTCTAGTTCTGTTCTAGTTCTGTTCTAGTTCTGTTCTAGTTCTGTTCTAGTTCTGTTCTAGTTCTGTTCTAGTTCTGTTCTAGTTCTGTTCTAGTTCTGTTCTAGTTCTGTTCTAGTTCTGTTCTAGTTCTGTTCTAGTTCTGTTCTGTTCTAGTTCTGTTCTAGTTCTGTTCTAGTTCTGTTCTAGTTCTGTTCTAGTTCTGTTCTAGTTCTGTTCTAGTTCTGTTCTAGTTCTGTTCTAGTTCTGTTCTAGTTCTGTTCTAGTTCTGTTCTAGTTCTGTTCTAGTTCTGTTCTAGTTCTGTTCTAGTTCTGTTCTAGTTCTGTTCTAGTTCTGTTCTAGTTCTGTTCTAGTTCTGTTCTAGTTCTGTTCTAGTTCTGTTCTAGTTCTGTTCTAGTTCTGTTCTAGTTCTGTTCTAGTTCTGTTCTAGTTCTGTTCTAGTTCTGTTCTAGTTCTGTTCTAGTTCTGTTCTAGTTCTGTTCTAGTTCTGTTCTAGTTCTGTTCTAGTTCTGTTCTAGTTCTGTTCTAGTTCTGTTCTAGTTCTGTTCTAGTTCTGTTCTAGTTCTGTTCTAGTTCTGTTCTAGTTCTGTTCTAGTTCTGTTCTAGTTCTGTTCTAGTTCTGTTCTAGTTCTGTTCTAGTTCTGTTCTAGTTCTGTTCTAGTTCTGTTCTAGTTCTGTTCATGACATGGTCATTAATTATTGTTTCCATTTAGTCGCCCTTAGTGGTTACCTTAACTTACAGCCTCTTGTCTGTCAATAAAACTTTCAGAAAACCTAAAAAGCTTTAAATTTATTTAACAACTTTTAACACTTAACTGGGGGAATTAGAAAGGAATTTCGCCTCTCTATTAAAAACCTTTTAACTTTGACATTGTCTTTGAAATATAAATTCTAAAGTTTTTCTAACGTTTTTCCTTTTTTTCTACTTTTTTTTTAAACTATTGACCCTTGACTAAATAAATTGTTTCTTTTACTATTTGCTTTTGTTTTAAACTGGACAAAAAAGAAAAAAAATAATTTTTTTTCACACACCGGCAAAACACTTTCCTTGTGGAGGGGAGCATAAAGACTTCAAAAATTTATAGCATACAATGACCTTTAGTTGGCCATATAAAAAGGGACAAAACTACTTTTTTCTACTATTTGCTTAGTTTTTGTGTATTTTACTTCCGTTTAGCATTAATTTTCTCTACGTTTCCCCCGCTTTTTGGTGATTTTCCTTTTCGTTTTCCATTAGTTTTGTTCTTTTTTTGGTGATGACCATTGTAGCCCAAATAAATCTTTGATAACAGGGCTAAAAATGTGCGGTAATTGTATTCTTTCTTTTTTGCTCTCTTTTGCAGCCCCTTTAGAGAACAACAGAACTTTGGTTTATTTGACTTTTAGTTTGTTAGTTGGAAAAAAAATGTATAAAAAAGAAGACAGCAGAAAAACCAAAGTCAATTGTCTCTGGATTGTTTTGTTTCTTATTTTGTCAGTGATTTTTGTTATTTAGTTTAGGGGGATTGAATCGTGGGGAGTTGTGATTTTTTGTTGTACAAAAAATGTCCATTATTTTGTTATGGTTCTAGCTGTGTTTGCAATGATCATTAGACCATTTGATTGTTCGGTGGATTGTAGTTTTTTCATGTTGGTTTTAAAAAGGATTTGCACAATTAATACAAGTCTAGTGACATCCGGTGGGAATTTATTACAGCTACACTGGCTCCTTTTAATTACTGTCTATAAAGGTTTTTTTTTTGGAGCCAAATTACAGCTTTTTGTTTTTAATAAACAAATCGTTTGAATATTAAATTGTAGTATATTTGCAGTTTGATCAGAATAGTATTAAATATTTATAAAAAAACTTACCAATTTTAACCTGATGAATTTATATTTTCCCATTAAGCCACTTAAATTTAATTACCTTAAGCTGTACCACCCCAACCCACCATATCTGACCACAAGCAGTTTCCCCTACTGGCACTTTAAACCAGAAAAAACTGATAATAAAAATGTTTCTCTTAAACCGCATGTTGATTTCATCAATAAACCATAGAAACATGATACAAATGAAGTGCTCAAATAATAAAATAAAAACAACAACAGCAACAGCATCAAGCTGAAATTCTACTTGCAACAACTATAAAATACAAATTGTCACATAAATGTCGGTAACTGTCCAAAGAGACAGTGTCTGCTCACTGAACTCCTGGTAGACCACAACAGGGTGAAGAAGAGTAAGAAAACAAAAAAAAAAATACTGGGAAATGAAACAGTCATCAATTTTAAATTGAAAAAAGCAAAAAAAGGAAAAGATATTGAAAATACCCAATCGTTATAAAAACATCAATTAAAAACCAGCCAGATAAACAAGCACTGGGGGAGTCGACAACAAAGGAGAATCAAATTTTAATAAAGGTATTAACTTAATTTTAAGGACTTATCAAAAGAGAAGTGAACTGAAGGAAATGGTAGCAATCAATCATAATTTGATTTGAGGATATTGTGATTTTTTTATAAAACAGGTGATCAATTTTATTTCGGAGACTGGGAAATGGAAAACTGCACTTACCTCTCCCGCCGCATTGTTGGAATAACTCATGCGTTTCACTTTCTTAAAGGTGACATCTTCCTCAGCCTCCTTCAAAGCCTGCTCCAAAACACTGTCCATTTCAGGACTGCGATGTTCATCAAGACCCTGGTAGCCACTAAGAGAAAAAGAAATAAGATTAGTTTAGTTCAATAATATTAACAGAACTAGAACAGAACTAAAACAGAACTAGAACAGAACTAGAACAGAACTAGATAAGAACTAGAACAGAACTAGAACAGAACTAGAACAGAACTAGAACAGAACTAGAACAGAACTAGAACAGAACTAGAACAGAACAGAACTAGAGCAGAACTAGAACAGAACTGGAACAGAACTGGAACAGAACTAGAACAGAACTAGAACAGAACTAGAACAGAACTAGAACAGAACTAGAACAGAACTAGAACAGAACTAGAACAGAACTAGAACAGAACTAGAACAGAACTAGAACAGAACTAGAACAGAACTAGAACAGAACTAGAACAGAACTAGAACAGAACTAGAACAGAACTAGAACAGAACTAGAACAGAACTAGAACAGAACTAGAACAGAACTAGAACAGAACTAGAACAGAACTAGAACAGAACTAGAACAGAACTAGAACAGAACTAGAACAGAACTAGAACAGAACTAGAACAGAACTAGAACAGAACTAGAACAGAACTAGAACAGAACTAGAACAGAACTAGAACAGAACTAGAACAGAACTAGAACAGAACTAGAACAGAACTAGAACAGAACTAGAACAGAACTAGAACAGAACTAGAACAGAACTAGAACAGAACTAGAACAGAACTAGAACAGAACTAGAACAGAACTAGAACAGAACTAGAACAGAACTAGAACAGAACTAGAACAGAACTAGAACAGAACTAGAACAGAACTAGAACAGAACTAGAACAGAACTAGAACAGAACTAGAACAGAACTAGAACAGAACTAGAACAGAACTAGAACAGAACTAGAACAGAACTAGAACAGAACTAGAACAGAACTAGAACAGAACTAGAACAGAACTAGAACAGAACTAGAACAGAACTAGAACAGAACTAGAACAGAACTAGAACAGAACTAGAACAGAACTAGAACAGAACTAGAACAGAACTAGAACAGAACTAGAACAGAGCTGAAATAAAACTTAATATGAATTTAACGTGAACTGAAATAAAATTATTTTTACAACATTTAGGAAAATGTAAATGACCTTAAATATTAAATTCACATATTTAATAAAATTCTATGCTAACATAAATATTAACATAAAATATTAGTAAAATGTATTTTATAAACTTCATGTCCATCACTTTTATTAAAGACTCAGGTAGACTTCAGCTGGAATGGGAAAATTTTCTCAACTGCTTCAAACTATATATGAGCTGTCAGTGTTAATCAATAATTTTATTTTATATGTGAATTGTAAATGAAAACGAAATTGAATTGAATAAAAACGTGTAATAATAATAACAAAACTCGAGGCTAAATAATGCTAAAGTAATAATTCTCCCAGTGTTTGAGTTTTGTATTTTATTTTTATTTCATATAAAACATTGTAATAAATATAACCACAATAATTTTGAAATGCATATGAATGTGGCAACCTCGTAGTGTGGCAGTGTATAGGTTAGAGAGACACAATCAATTGTGGTAAAAACAATAAACAATCAATAATCAAGCAACAGCAACAAATGCCACAATTTTTGTATAACATATCATAATATATATAACAAATAGAATGCTGTGAGAGCTTACAAGGAAATATTATTAAATTTACACCATTGCCAATAAGTTTGAAACTGAATATATTTATTTTAATGGCTACTGGTTTGTTTGGAAATGGTTTTGTTTGTCAGGAAAAATGTTTCCAGTGCATAAGGGAATACATGTTTACAAATAGGAATCAAGGGGTTGTGAATGTGTTGAATCCTTATAAAAATGTTATAAACACGTTTCAAGAAAATTCTTTACAATGTACCCAGCAGTGAAGCAAGTTGTCAATGTAGCTTATAGACAATAATTGTCAGTAATGTGAGATCACTTGGCTGACTCGAATTTATATATTTTGGATCATTTGAAACGTATGTAGTATTTGTAGTGCAGAGTGAAGTGAATTGGTTACTTTGCACATCTCAGGTAATCTAACGTGAAGTCAATTGTCACTTAAGTGTCCCTAAGTAATCGAAAGTGTAGTCACTTTTAATTTTAATACAACTTAATCAATATTTTAAGTTTTGTAAACAAAATGTCTCATTTTCCCACCAAGACATTTATTAGTAATAGAAATCACACCCTTTTTGTTTTTATTCTTTAATATTGCATTTCAAAAGTGTTGGATTTATTTTTAGGTTTTTCTTCCAAACATCTTCCAAACATTTTTTGCTATTTGGTTTGAAATATTTATGTTTGTTATTTGTGATAGCAAAGCAAATCCCCAAAATATATTTACTTAAATTTGTAATACATAAATAATTCCATAGTTTTATTTTTATTGATTTACTCACCTTAATAGTTTGTCCCTGAAGGTGCCAGCTCCTGCACCACCTCTGGCATGTCTCATGGTAGAACGATTTGTTTTACGCACAGTACGAATATCAGTTTCCCAGAAACTGCAATGTTTTGGAAAATATGTAAAGAAATAAAGAAAAGTTGAGGTTTATTAGTTTATATTATGTATAAATATTGATAAAACATATTAATATTAATAGAAATCGAGTTTTTAGTGAAAAGTTCTACAGTTTAGTAAACAAATTTCTTTTTTATGGAAAAACTTTTTTTGAAAAATCAGTTTCATGACATTCGGATAAATACAGAATATTTTGTTTGTAAGCCCACGGCGAGCAATTTTGAAAAGACATAAACTAGCTCCTATTCCAACTATTTACCCATGTAACTACAAGTTAACTCAAGAATACCAAAGAACTGACGATATGAAATTTCATTAGGATGTCTTTTTTGAGTATATTTTCTTTTTACAAGCTACCAAATTTTTTCAAACCACTTGGCGATGTTGAATCAGTAAGAGTGGCAGTAATAAAGAAAATTTCCGGAAATAATCATTAATAAACAAGTAAGAAAGTATAGTCGGTCAAGCCCGACCATATAATACCCTACACTAAGTAAAAGAGCAAAAAAAAATTTTCTTTTAAAATTTCAATAATTTATATTTTTGAGTGATTTTCGGAAGTGGGCCTTATATGGTGGCTATGACCAATTATGGACCGATCACCATGAAATTAGGTCGTGTGATTTATGCCTATATTAAAGTTAACTATGTTGAATTTTGTGTGTTTACCAACATTTTTAAGCGATTTATGCACGTTAAAGTGATTTTCGGAAGCGGGTCTATATGAGAGCTATGACTAATTATGGACCGATCGTAACAAAATTTGGTGACATGAATTTTGTGTATATAAAACTTATTTGGAGTGGAATTTGTGGAGATACATATATAAATTAAACATTTATGACCGATAAAGTCCAATTTCGGGAGGACATTTGTATGGGGGCTAGGTGAAATAGTGGACCGATTTCAGCCACTTTCAATAGGCTTGGTTCTTGAGCCGAAAAAATAATATGTACCAAATTTGATCGAAATATCTTCAAAATTGCGACCTGTACTCTGCGCACAAGGTTTACATGGACAGCAAGCTAGCCAGCCGACCAGACGGACGGACGGACATCGCTCGACTCACTATGGTGGTGTAGGGTATAAAAATGTGGAGAGAAATGAACCACGATTAAAATTTTGATTAAAATGAACCACGATTAAAGTTTGAAGTAAAACGAATCTCGATTAATAAGGAAAATCTCGATTTAAACCACGTTTAAAATTTGGAGTTAAATGAACCACGATTAATAAAGAAAATCACAAGTAAAATCACGATCAAAAGTTGGAGTAAAATAAACCACGATTACTAAGGAAAATCACGAGTTAAACCACGATTAAAATGTGGAGTAAAATGAACCATGATTACTAAGGAAAATCTCGAGTTAAACCACGATTAAAATTTGGAGTAAAATGAATCACGATTACTAAGGAAAATTAGAAGTTAAACCACTATTGAAAATTGAAGTAAAATGAACCACGATTACTAAGGAAAATCTCACGATTAAAATTTGGAGAAATATGAACAACGATTACTAAGGAAAATGACAACTTAAACCACGATTCAAATTTTGAGTAAAATGAACCACGATTACTAAGGCAAATCTGGAGTTAAACTACGATTAAAATTTGGAGTAAAATGAAGCAGGATTACTAAGGAAAATCTCGAGTTAAACCACGATTAAAATTTAGAGTAAAATGAACCACGATAAATGACAACTTAAACCACGATTCAAATTTTGAGTAAAATGAACCACGATTACTAAGGCAAATCTGGAGTTAAACTACGATTAAAATTTGGAGTAAAATGAAGCAGGATTACTAAGGAAAATCTCGAGTTAAACCACGATTAAAATTTGGAGTAAATCGAACCACGATTACTAAGGAAAATCTCGAGTTAAACCACGATTAAGATTTGGAGTAAAATGAACTACAATTACTAAGGAAAATCTCGAGTTAAACCACGATTAAAATTTGGAGAAAAATGAACCACGATTACTAAGGAAAATCCAAAGCAAAACCACGATTAAAATTTGAAGTAAAATGGACTACGATTAGTAAAGAAAATTTGGAGTGAAATAAACCGCTATTAATAAAGAAATTTGGAATAAGCTAAAGCACGATTACTAAGGAAAATCCAAAGTAAAAACACGATTAAAATTTGAAGTCAAATGAACTGAGATTAATAAAGAAAATTTGTACTGAAATAAACCACGATTAATAAAGAAAATTTGGAGTAAACTACACCACGATTAATAAAGAATATTTCAAGTGAAATAAACCACGATTATTAAATAAAATTTCAAGTAAAAGCAACCGCGATTAATAAAAAAAATTGGAGTAAAATAAACCTTCACCATGAGTAAGTAGTAAGGGTATATACAAGCTTTTCATTCATTCTCATTTGCATCGTTATAGATATAGGCCGAATATATAGGCACTGTTATATATATCGGAGTCGATATAGCCCTGCGGTCTGCGAAGTCATCAAATAACTTCAATGCGTGATTCATACATCAAAATATCCGCTAAGTCTAACTTAGATTACTATTTTAAAACGACAAGATCGGCTCAACCAAATTTTTTTGTTTTCGCCAAAAATAGTTTTTTATAGCTTTTTAATAAAATTTCTATTTTCAACAAAAATATTTGATTCAAAATTTTAAAAAAAAAATTTTTAAAAATTTTTTTTTCTTAAAACTTTTTTTTTTACAAAAATTTTTTTTCACTATTTTTCAAAAAAAATTTTATTTTCAGCAAATTTCTTTTTTCACCAAAGTTTGAAATAAACCAGTAACTGATATGGTTTCAACATATTTAAAAAAAAAAACATAATTTCATTGATTTCTCTAAAATCCCAACAGAAATCAAACTCTGCTGACTACAATTTTATTTTCCAAATTCTTTTGCTTCCCTAACGTAACTACCAATTCCTTAAAATTAAAAAACAAATCATAATCTAAGTTTATTTTCAATTTAAATTTCTCTACAGCTCGTTTATATATTGTAGAATTTTAGCTTTAAGCTTACAAAAACTACATTTAAGCCAACAAATTAAAAAAAAATATTTCCATATAAAGCATACTTTTCAACAAGAATTTTATAAACGTTTTTAAAGCATACCAACAGGAGACATGCAAATATATATAAAGACTATTAACAGCTTTATGCCTTTAAGTTTTAAACAATATTTTTCTTATTTTAAACAAAAAAGAATGAAAGAGAGAAAAAAAGGAACAGAATAGAAAAATGTAAATTGAGTTTTGGGTCTTTTGTAAGCATATAAGTAAGAAATGTCTAAAAATATGCTACACTTTTTCTATATTTTTAAAATATATATACAAATGTATTTAGAGTAAAAGCCTTAAGGATAACATATGTGATAAATTTTGTTAAAGAAAAAAAGCAGAAAACAAGAAAAATAAAAATCTCAGCCAAGAATATTTTTGTAAAAAAACACAGGGGTATAAAATAATACAGATTTTTGGGAAACAATTTTATTTAGAAAAAACAAGCTTATAATAATTTTATTTTTTACTAATAAAGGACTTACAAAAAACTAAACTAAATTTACAACAAGTCTAAATATAGACTATCATGTTTTTATTTTTTTTTTGTTCAATTGTATGTGTTGTGGAAATCCCTACAAACTGACAAACTTATTTTTATAAAATATTTTTCTATAGTAACATATTTCTATACTATCTGACAACTTCTACATCAACATATCTTTATGAAATAACTAGTTGGCCACAAAGTATGCTTTACAATTTTTTTTACTGAAATACATTACATAAATGTGGGTGTAGCTCATGCGTGAGTATATAGCATAGCTTAAGGCAGTAATCAAATCAATTTTCTAGGAATTTATGAACTGAACAAATTATTTTGCAGGTTTTTCTCTTTGATTATAAAGGCTTAATGGCCTTTTGGTATTAGTAAAATATTGATAAACCGAATAACTAAAGATGTTAGTAAGGAACGAGATTTGATTAAGAAGCAGAAAAAATAGAAACAAAAATTACACCTCAAAATCAAAATTTTGAAAAAAAAAATAGTTCTATCTCAGGTTCTAGTTCAGGTTTAGAGTATCCAAAACCGAAACCGAAAACCGGTCAACGGGTTTATTCATCTTTATAAACTAAACCGGTTTCGGTTTTTTGACAAACCGGTTTTTGTATAACCGGTTTAAATGAAATATATTTTCTAAAGCTCATTCAAACATATTTATGAAAACCTTAGATACTATTTTTAAAAATATTGATTTATATTATAGAAAATTTTTGCATTTGACAACATTTCGTAAAAGATATAAAATAATTGCATAACGAATTCAAAAATGCTAAATTTCCATTAAATAAATATTTAATATAAACCGGTTAACCGGTTTTTTTGAAGACAAAAACCGAAACCGCTTTAACGGTTTTTTTAAAAGACAAAAATCGAAACCGGTTTTTTCAAAAACACACTTTTTAGGTTAAACCGGGAACCAGATTTTTAAATTTGACGGTTTTTTGGACACTCTATTCAGGTTCTAGTTCCGGTTCTAGTTCAGGTTCTTGTTCAGGTCCTAGGTGAGGTTCTAGTTCAGTTTCTAGTTCGGGTTCTAGTTCAGGTTCTAGTTCAGGTTCTAGTTCAGGTTCTAGTTCAGGTTCTAGTTCAGGTTCTAGTTCAGGTTCTAGTTCAGGTTCTAGTTCAGGTTCTAGTTCATGTTCTTGTTCAGGTTCTAGTTCTGTTCTAGTTTTGTTCTAGTTCTGTTCTAGTTCTGTTCTAGTTCTGTTCTAGTTCTGTTCTAGTTCTGTTCTAGTTCTGTTCTAGTTCTGTTCTAGTTCTGTTCTAGTTCTAGTTCTGTTCTAGTTCTGTTCTAGTTCTGTTCTAGTTCTGTTCTAGTTCTGTTCTAGTTCTGTTCTAGTTCTGTTCTAGTTCTGTTCTAGTTCTGTTCTAGTTCTGTTCTAGTTCTGTTCTAGTTCTGTTCTAGTTCTGTTCTAGTTCTGTTCTAGTTCTGTTCTAGTTCTGTTCTAGTTCTGTTCTAGTTCTGTTCTAGTTCTGTTCTAGTTCTGTTCTAGTTCTGTTCTAGTTCTGTTCTAGTTCTGTTCTAGTTCTGTTCTAGTTCTGTTCTAGTTCTGTTCTAGTTCTGTTCTAGTTCTGTTCTAGTTCTGTTCTAGTTCTGTTCTAGTTCTGTTCTAGTTCTGTTCTAGTTCTGTTCTAGTTCTGTTCTAGTTCTGTTCTAGTTCTGTTCTAGTTCTGTTCTAGTTCTGTTCTAGTTCTGTTCTAGTTCTGTTCTAGTTCTGTTCTAGTTCTGTTCTAGTTCTGTTCTAGTTCTGTTCTAGTTCTGTTCTAGTTCTGTTCTAGTTCTGTTCTAGTTCTGTTCTAGTTCTGTTCTAGTTCTGTTCTAGTTCTGTTCTAGTTCTGTTCTAGTTCTGTTCTAGTTCTGTTCTAGTTCTGTTCTAGTTCTGTTCTAGTTCTGTTCTAGTTCTGTTCTAGTTCTGTTCTAGTTCTGTTCTAGTTCTGCTCTAGTTATGTTTCACTTTGTAAATTACTCCTTAAACATTTACTAATCACTAAATATAAATAATCACTATTTCCTTTTAAAAGCCATAAAATAAATCCAGCTTTTGGGTTTATGATTTATATAAAATACCAAGTACATTAACTAAAAATAAATCTCTCCCACCTTACAGATACAATACAAATATTTTCTATTTAAAATTATTGCCAAAATATGTTATATATGTTTATTTTAGTTACTTCGTGCTGAAAAGCCGTTTATTTTTAATGCTGAACCATTAAGTGCCTTTTCGGGTAGATATATGGTCTATTTTAAGGTTTAGATAATGTCTATTTTTTTTAAATTACTTTAACTTATTAAACCTACACATATGGTCTTAATGTTTAAAACGTTTCTTTTCAGCTTTCACTAGTTTATTTAAGCATTAGCTTTAAATCATATTGAATGAAGGCTTTAAATTTATTTATTTGATAAAACTAAAGAAATAAATCCTTAAAAATCTTGTAATGAATAAAAACATCTTCATTTCTATGCATTTAAGAAAAATAAACAAATAAGGAATAGAAAAGGTTTTGAAATTTCCTTTATTTTTCTTGTAAAGCAATAAATCGGCTGTTTAGTAAGTTGGAGTAAAATATATTTTATGTTTAGAAAACACTGTCCTTTTTTTCTGTAGGCAATAAGTTGAGGATGATGCTAGTGGCAAATAAATACGATATCCTGTTAAACATACCCAACCATATTAATACTGTGTCTATTGATATTCAGCTGTCTGGCTGGGAATAAAAATAAACGCAAAGACTAATGTATTGACATGTGTAAGAAATTGATTTTGTTGTTTTAGTGGGGTTTTCTCCCCTCAAAACTTGGCTTTGATACATTTGAAATGTTAAAGCAGCAAAAAGGGTGCTTCTTTAGTTGTTGGTTGGTCTTGCAAGGACATTAATCTCCCCTTGTTTTTTTTTGAAAGTAACAACACATTGATACATCAACAACATGGTTTGTCGTTAAAGTCATCAGCATCATCATTATCATCAACAACAAAGCTTACGAGTTAACAACAGCTGTTGGCGTGTGTTTGCGTGTCACAATATTTGTAACGGTTCTTTGTCGCTTGGGTGCTAAACATGTGTATTAGGGTATATAGTTGGAATAAAAAGTTAACTTGCGACTTTTTTAATTTTTAGAAAGTCGAATTTTCGTTTTTTTTTTCGAATTTTTTTGATTTTTAAAATGTCGACTTTTTGAAATTTAAATATTCAGCTTCTATTATTATCTATTTATGAAAAGTTCAACTTTGGACTTTTTTTATTTTTCAAAAAGTCGAAATTTCAGTTTTTAAATTTTTGAATAGTCGGCTTCTATAGTTCAGCACGTATTACTACTCAACATATCGACTTTATTTGAATTATAAAATGTCGACTTTTTTAAGTTTTTGAAAAGTCGGTTTCTCGACTTTTTTTATTTTTAAAAAGTCAACTATTTATAAAGGCTTAACGTATTTCTACACAAATTTTTGATATTTTAAAAATCAACTTTTCGACTTTTTTGGAATTTTAAAAAGTCGACATTCCGAATATTTAAATTCCTGAATATTTGGTTTCTAGACATTGGCTATTTATGAAAAGTTGATGTTTTTCTACCAAACTTTTCGACTTGTTTTGTTTTTTAAAAGTCTACATTTCGAATTATATTTCCGAATAGTCGGCTTCTGGACTTTTGCTATTTATTAAAAGCTGACGTTTCTCTACTCAACCTTTCGACTTTGTTTTATATATAAAAAGTGGACTTTTCGATATTTTTGAATTTTTATAGTCGACTTTTTTGATTTTTAGAAGTCGACTATTAGAGTTTTTAAATTTTTAAATGTAGGTTTATTGAATTTATATATTTATACAAGATTGACGTTTTTCTACACAACTTGTCTACTTTTTTGATTTTTTAAAAGTCGACTTTTCGATTTTTTTTGAATTTTTAAATTCTTGAATATTCGGTTTCTAGACTTTAGATATTTACGTTTTTCTATTTAACATTTCGACTTTTTTTAATTTTTGGAAAGTCGCTTTCTCGAATTTTTCTATTTATAAACTGTTGAGGTTTTTATACGTTTTACTATATTTTAATGTAGAAAACTTTTCTCTAGATTTATTGAAGAGATAAACGATTTTTTTTTTGATTTTTAAAAGGCGTCATTTCGACTTTTTTGATTTTTTAAAAGGCCTACTTAAAAATTTTTTAATTTTTGTATAGACGGATTCTAGACTTTATCTGTTTATGCAAATTTAAGTTTTTCACTTAACATTTCACTTCTTTTTGATTTTAAAAAATCGACTTTTTAAAATGTTTGAATAGTCAGCTGCTAGGCTTTAGAAATTTATAAAACGTTTAAGATTTTCTACTAATTTTATCGAATTTTGTAGATTTTTAAAAAGTCGACATTTCGAATTTTTAAAAAATCGACTTTTCGAGTTTTCTGCATTTATAAATAGTCAGCTTCTAGACTTTAGCTTTTTATAGAAAGTTGAATATTTTCTACTCATTTTTTGAATTTTTAAGATTTTTAAAAAGTCGACTTTTCGCATTTTTAAAAAGTCGACTGTTCGACTTTTGCTATTTATATAAAGTCGATGTTTTTCTAATTTTTACCAGATTTTTATGTAAAAAAAATATTTTTTAAATATATATAAAAAAATATATTAAAAAAATCGACTATTCGATTTTTTAGATTTTCAACATTTCCACTTTATTGGTTAAAATAATCGATTGTTCGATTTTAGTTTTAGAATTTAAGTTTTTCACTTAACTTTTCGACTCTTTTTGATTTTTAATAAATCGACTTTTTAAATTTTTTTAATAGTCAGCTTCTAGACTTTAGAAATTTATAAAAGTTTTAAGATTTTCTAGTCATTTTTTCGAATTTTGTAGATTTTTAAAACGTCGAATTTTCGAGTTTTTAAAAAATCGACCTTTCGAGTTTTTTACATTTGTGAATAGTCAGAGGTTGAAGTTTTTCTACTCATTTTTTCGAATTTTTAAGATTCTTAAAAAGTCGACTTTTCGGATTTTTAAAAAGTCGACTGTTCGAATTTTGCTATTTATATAAAGTTGATGTTTTTCTAAATTTTACCAGATTTTTATGTAGAAAAAAATATTTTTTTCTAATTTTTACAACCAAAATTAAAAATAATCGACTATTCGATTTTTTAGATTTTCAACATTTCCACTTTAATGGTTCAAATAAGCGAATGTTCGATTTTAATTTTAGAATTTAAGTCTTTCACTTAACTTTTCGACTCTTTTTGATTTTTAAAAAGTCGACTTTTCGACTTTTTAAAATGTTTGAATAGTCAGCTTCTAGACTTTAGAAATTTATAAAAGGTTTAAGATCACTTTTTCGAATTTTTGTAGATTTTTAAAAAGTTGACTTTTCGAATTTTTAAATTTTTAAAATATCGAGTTTTCGACTTTTTTACATTTGTGAAGTTTTTCTAATCATTTTTTTCGAATTTTTAAGATTTTTAAAAAGTCGACTTTTCGAATTTTTAAAAAGTCGACTGTTCGACTTTTGCTATTTATACAAAGTCGATGTTTTTCTAGTTTTTACTTTTGCTATTTATATAAAGTCGATGTTTTTCTAATTTTTACCAGATTTTTATGTAAAAAAAATATTTTTTAAATATATATAAAAAAATATATTAAAAAAATCGACTATTCGATTTTTTAGATTTTCAACATTTCCACTTTATTGGTTAAAATAATCGATTGTTCGATTTTAGTTTTAGAATTTAAGTTTTTCACTTAACTTTTCGACTCTTTTTGATTTTTAATAAATCGACTTTTTAAATTTTTTTAATAGTCAGAAATTTATAAAAGTTTTAAGATTTTCTAGTCATTTTTTCGAATTTTGTAGATTTTTAAAACGTCGAATTTTCGAGTTTTTAAAAAATCGACCTTTCGAGTTTTTTACATTTGTGAATAGTCAGAGGTTGAAGTTTTTCTACTCATTTTTTCGAATTTTTAAGATTCTTAAAAAGTCGACTTTTTGGATTTTTAAAAAGTCGACTGTTCGAATTTTGCTATTTATATAAAGTTGATGTTTTTCTAAATTTTACCAGATTTTTATGTAGAAAAAAATATTTTTTTCTAATTTTTACAACCAAAATTAAAAATAATCGACTATTCGATTTTTTAGATTTTCAACATTTCCACTTTAATGGTTCAAATAAGCGAATGTTCGATTTTAATTTTAGAATTTAAGTCTTTCACTTAACTTTTCGACTCTTTTTGATTTTTAAAAAGTCGACTTTTCGACTTTTTAAAATGTTTGAATAGTCAGCTTCTAGACTTTAGAAATTTATAAAAGGTTTAAGATTTTCTACTCATTTTTTGGAATTTTGTAGTTTTTTAAAAAGTCGACTTTTCGAATTTTTAAATTTTAAAAAAATCGACTTTTCGAGTTTTTTACATTTGTGAATAGTCAGAGGTTGAAGTTTTTCTACTCATTTTTTCGAATTTTTAAGATTTTTAAAAAGTCGACTTTTCGAATTTGTGAATAGTCAGAGGTTGAAATTTTTCTAATATTTTTTTCGAATTTTTAAGATTTTTTAAAAAGTTGACTTTTCGAGTTTTTAAAAAGTCGACTGTTCGACTTTTGCTATTTATACAAAGTCGATGTTTTTCTAATTTTTACTAGATTTTTATGTAAAAAAAATTTTTTTTTTAATTTTTACAACAAAAATTAAAAAAAATCGACTATTAGATTTTTTTAGATTTTCAACATTTCCACTTTATTGGTTAAAATAATCGAATGTTCGATTTTAATTTTAGAATTTAAGTTTTGCACTTAACTTTTCGACCCTTTTTGATTTTTAAAAAATCAACATTTCGACTTTTTAAAATGTTTGAATAGTCAGCTTCTAGACTTTAGAAATTTATAAAAGGTTTAAGATTTTCTACTAATTTTTTGGAATTTTGTAGATTTTTAAAAAGTGGACTTTTTGAGATTTTTAAAAGTCGACTTTTCGAATTTTTAAATTTTTTAAAAATCGACTTTTCGAGTTTTTTTAAATTTTTGAGCTTCTAGACTTTAGTTATTTATAAAAGGTTGAAGTTTTTCTACTGATTTTTTCGAATTTTTGAGATTTTTAAAAAGTCATCTTTTTGAGATTTTTAAAAAGTCATCTTTTTGAGATTTTTAAAAAGTCGACTTTTCGAATTTTTAAAAAGTCGACTGTTCGAATTTTGCTATTTATATAAAGTCGATGTTTTTCTAATTTTTAAAAGATTTTTATGTAAAAAAATAATTTTTTTATTAAAAAAAAAATCGACTATTAGATTTTTTTAAGATTTTCAACATTTCCATTTTATTGGTTAAAATAATCGATTGTTCGATTTTTTTCCAACCAAAATTTCAATTAAAACTTTTCGATTTTTCCGGCAAAATTTTGATTGTTAAGCTGTTTTCAACCTTAATGTGTGTGTGTGTCAGAGTTTATTTATTTGTGTGTTGTGTTAGTGAGCGACTTGACTGACATGTGTGTGTATGTTTGTTAGTTTTTTTATTTGTTCAAATTTCAAGACCTTGAATTAATGATGTCAATTTGTTGTTCTTTTGTTATTTACTTTGTTTTTGTCGTTGTTGTTGATTTTACATGAAAATCGAAGTAGAAATTGTAGTTTTCTTGTTCAAAATGTATTTCTTTTTATTGAGTTTCTTTGGCTTGGAAAATGATGTATTTTAAGAGAGAACAGATTTAATAAGGTCAAGGTAAAAAGAAACTAACAAGAAGGGATTTCAGTAAAACTAAATGAAGAAGGTAAATAATTTATGTTTAAATTGAAGAAAATGTAATAATTAAAGAGAATTAAGGCATTCAATTAAAGTACAATGCCAATGTATATGACATTTTATAAAGAAAATTCTTGTATTTTAAATGAAACACAAAAAAATTTAATTGAAATTGTTTTTCAATAATTATTTTTTTTTTTAATTTTTAGGAAAAATTGGTAATTTTATCCAAATTTTGAAATAAAATGTGCTGAAATTCTTGGTTTAGACCATGGAAGCATTGAATATTAGTCTTAAACTCAACAAGTTATTGCCTAGTTTTAGGCTTTATTAACACAAAATGTGTTGCCTACTTTATGGCTTGTTAAGCTAAAAAGCTAATTCATTTAACTTCTTATTATAAATAACTTTCCATTTCAAATTATTTATGGCCTTCCTTATTTAGAGTTGTTTCCCATTAATTTTAGTAATTTCAATTTGAATACGTGATGTAATCAAAATTCAAAAACATGTCTAAATTTCTAATAAGCACAAGTATTTATTGTCAAATAATTTCTAGTATTTTGCGTACTTATTAAATGCTTTTAAACTAACAATCATAAAACATGGCTACAACCCAAACAACAATAATAAAAAAATTGAAACCAAATTCAAATAGCCTTCATCCTGTTGCCCCTGTCTTGCTTTATCCATAACAAATATTCAGTATTTTTTACTTTAACGAGTCTTTGTATAAAAGAGAGTTTGCTTCCTTTTCTGGTATTTTTTTTTTGTTATTCTACTTTCTACAGTTTATTGTTAATAAACTTACCGTTTTAAATCTGGACTTGCTGTGTATGGCGCCGAGACTTCCTTAATTTTCAACACTATTATGGCGGTAATAAAAATGCAAAACACATTCACCACCGTCAACAGACACGACACAATGCCATTGATCAAAAATTCTGTTGGCAAATAGTCTGTGTATAGGAATGGATATGCCGAGGTTTCATTGTGCAATTCTCCCTTTATGTGCGGTATACGGCTGCCAGGATAAATCAGCCAAATACAGGCTAAAGCCCAAAATAGACCCTGTTAAAGAAAAAAAATATCATAAAATTTACATATTTATGTATAAATAATAAAATGTAACAAGGAAATTAAAAAAAGAAAATTTAAAAGTCCTGCAAATTCTCATGAATAGCAATGAAATATGAATTTGTAATAAAAGCAAACAAATATTTTTATTTTCCATGTTTTTCTGTTTTCTGATGATTCTTCAAAAATGAAAGGACCTTCATCCTTGTTATTTATTTATATGTCTTTATCAGCAGGCAAGTCTAAAAGCTTTAGATTTTATTACTTTTCTTTTTCCGCTTTATTTTGGATTTCTCAATAACAATGAGTCATACATAAGTATTATTATGTTTTGTTGTTTGCTTGTGTTATTGATTTTATGTTGAGTATTTAATAAACCAATAAGTTAAGAATACTTGTAGGAGCTGTAGTAATGAAATAAGTATAGTGGCATGTAAGGGGTCAAAAACAGTTTGTATAGAGTTGTGTTTTTTATTGAAAATCAATTAAATATTAGAGATGATTTTAATTAAATAGAAAATTTTGACTTATATTGAAAAGTTCTCGCAGTTTTTCTTTATTAATCAAATATAAAAAATATTAATCAAAAAACGAAAAACTGTCGATATTGCCATGTCTGTCCGTCTGTATGTTGAAATCAATTTTCCGTAGCCCCTATATAATTTACAAACATGATTGATACATCAACATATCGGGAATTCTCCCGGCTCGGTTGCTATTTAAAATCGAAAAAATCGGCCCACAAATCGCTGAGATATAAGAAAAAACTAGGACAACATCGAT
Source organism: Calliphora vicina (assembly GCF_958450345.1). Lineage (NCBI taxonomy): Eukaryota > Metazoa > Arthropoda > Insecta > Diptera > Calliphoridae > Calliphora > Calliphora vicina. The sequence goes on from NC_088781.1 coordinate 136,792,986, forward strand.
ATTTTAAATATTTTTTTATCTATCTCTGGATTACTAAGTCATTAATTTGATAATATGGATATCTAACGATAGATATTTCAAAAACCTTTTCAGCTAAAAAACAAGTATGAGAGCTTAGGGTGGCCCTTAATAAACGAAAGTTGGATTTTGTCCATTCTCACCCCCCAGTTTGGTGAACATTAGTAAAAAATCATCCTGAACAAATTTTAGGTAAATCGGTTGGGGTTAAGACGTGCCGCAAGCCCTCTGAAGTTTTGAGATGCATTTACAAGGGGAAAAAATGCATTTTTTTTCAGTTTTTGTAAAAATTTTCCCATTAAAAAATTACTTTTGTAATTTAATTTAAAAGAATCAAAATGTGTACGTAATTGTCGTTCTAATGAGACATAAAAAACAGAAATTGGTCAAAAAATGTTAATGTTATTAAAAATTCGCCAGGCCATTAACGTGTCTTAGGCCACTAGAACAAGAAATTTAGGAACAAAATTAAAATATTTTGATAAATATTAAAATAAAAGCTCATTTTTACTTAAAATATGTCCATATATACTTGTATATGAGTTTTTGTCTTCGTAGAATACAGGTAACCTATTTTTCGGTATTAACAAAAAAATAAAATTTTTTAACGGCAGTTTCAAAACTCCATTTTCAAATTTATAAAAATTTTGTTAAACAAATTTCAGAATTTTTTGATCATTTCATTGGGATTTATTAAGAATATAATAGGGGATAAAAATGTGAAAAAATTATGAAAATATCTCTTATAGTTTTTCCGTACCTGCGATTTAAATTTTGAAATTTTTGAGAAAAACCAATCATTTGGAAATTTTTAGGCCAATGAGCTCTATTTCCTTACTCTTATAAATTTTAAGTAAAACCTATTAAGAATATTATAGCCCAGATAATTCTAAATATACTCTGAAACTTTTACTAAAATCGGAAAACGTTAACCCTTAAATCGTGAAGGTCAAATGTTAAATTTTTCAATATTTGGAATTTCTCTTGGAAAGATTTCGAAATGTTCGAAATGTTGTATATTTTTGGCCCGATTTTGATGATTCTTTCACTAAAATTTTTTTTTCTTTTAAATTAAAAAAATTTCTAATTTTTACCTTTTATTTTGAAACATTTGTACAACATAAATGTAGGGTGATATAATATTCGGACAGTATAAACGAACGGACAATGTAGAAAGATGAGTATGAGGAGAGATTGAGTGAGAGCAGACAGATTGAGTGACAAGCAGACAGAGGCTGTTGCAAGCAAACAGAAGGAGGAACAATAGAGTGGTCATTAAACAATCAGCAAAGACGGACATATACGCGGACTAATTATTACTTAATAAGAACAAAAGTGAACTAATAAACATTTAAATTATATTTTATTAAAGATTAATAAAGTGTTTGTTTTATTGAAAAGCGTATGTGCCTGATTTGCCACAGAAATAGCTAAGTCTATTTCCTACATGGGGGCTCAACCGAAATTTAATTCGACCAGAATTAATATGTGTAAAGGTGTTAAAAGTGTTTTGTGTTGAAGTTTTATGTGTTCAAAAGATTTTTTCTTAAAGAAGTTAAGAGAACAAAAGAAGTTTAAAGATGTTAAAAGAAGTTTAAAGAAGTTAAGAGAACGAAAGAAGTTAAGAGAACAAAAGTAAAAGAAGAAGACGAACACATAAAACCAAACGTTGAGACTGATCAAGAACACACAAACAAACAAAAGCAGAAAAGAGTCGATAGACCAAAAATAAGAGATTATAAGTGTTGATGTGTATGTGACTAAAAGGTGGTTGACTAAGCTCCACCCATTGTTCATCAAAATAAATGAGTGAAACTTTATCTGATACTCAAGGGAGTAATAAGAAGAGTGGGAGAGAATAACTCCACTAGGATTTTTGTTGATATTGATATAGACAATATTACATGTGTGCGTGGAAAAAAACAGAACAAAATACGTTACAGTTTTTGTGAACTTTTTTTTGTATGAGGCAAACGAAAACAAAAACGGAACAAAATACGTTACAGTTTTTGTGAACTTTTTTTTTGTATGTGGCAAATACATTGAGTGTTTATGGTGAATGATGCTGTTTTGAAGACTAAAACAACAACAACACAGCATAGTACGTGGGAACGAAAACTATTCAAAGTGTAACTGACTGATTTTATTCAACGTAGTTGATGTGTGTATACTTTTGGTGTGTGTCTACAACAACAACAGTACAAGGTGTATAGCAGTTGCTGTTTAAGAAGAAACTACAACAACAACAGTGCAAGGTGTATAGCAGTTGCTGTTTAAGAAGAAACTACAACAACAACAGTGCAAGGTGTATAGCAGTTGCTGTTTAAGAAGAAACTACAACAACAACAGTCCAAGGTGTATGGCGGTTGCTGTTTAAGAGGAAACTACAACAACAACGTGAATATTAGGACAATAACAACACATAGTGGTGTCGCCAAGCTGATGAAATCAATGCTCTGTACTATACAGTGAATGAAGAAAGAAGATTTTTGTTGCTGCAAGTAAGATCTTGATTCAACAATTATATGGTGCGCTACAGAAGACAAGTAGAGCTGTATGGATGAGTGGACGGTTTGATTTATTTTATATTATTTGATTTAATACTGAATAATTTTAAACTTTTGATAATTGATTTTGCTGACTGAATATTAACGTAATTTAAATTAACTTTGAATTAATACTAGGGAATTTTGAATTTTGATGATTAAGTTTGATGATTGATGAATTTTAATTTAAAGTAAATTTTGATTTGATATTGGATAATTTTGAACTTTTGCTGAACTTTTGATAATTAATTTTGATGATTGAAGATTAACGTAATTTAAATTAATTTTGATTTGATGGTAAATAATATTGAACTTTTTCTAAACTTTTGATAATTATTACATTTTTGATTTAAATTAACTTTATTTTGATTTAATATTATAAATCTTGGATTTTATAATATTTTACTTTATAATATTTTATTTTATAATATTCTATTTTATAATATTTCAATATTTTTGTAAAAGACATGGACGTTGTGACTATTATGGGTTTAGGTGTAAGTGACCTAAGGGAAAAATTACAGGAGTTAGGACTGGACACAAGAGGAAGGAAAACCGACTTAAGGGACAGGTTATTGGAACACTTTGAATTGGACTTTGTAGATGCAGGTGATGATGGAGATGGTAGATTATTGACGGAGGAGGAGTCACGTCAGGTAGCACCACGTGAGAATTTTTATACTTTAAGGGATTTAGAAGATAGTTTGGTGAATTTTGAAGGCACAGGTTCACCGGATGTTTTTCAATGGATTTCGGAATTTGAGGAGACGGCGACCATCGTCAAGTGGACGCCACTTCAAATGTTCGTGTACGCTAAGCAGCTTTTGAAAGGAGCTGCACGATTATTCATAAGGAGTCAAGTGGGTATTCGTGATTGGGTGACATTAAAGGAGTCGTTAGAGGAAGAATTCGGAACTACGATGTCGGCTGCGGAGGTGCATCGCGCTCTTCGTAATCGGAAATTAAAGGGAGGAGAATCGCTGTTAGAGTATCTGTACGCTATTATGGAACTCGGTAAGCAGATTCGTCTGGATGAAGTTAGTGTCATCGAGTATTTTATAAACGGGATAAACGATTCCAATTTAAATAAGGCGGTGCTGTATCAAGCTAAGGATATACGGTCACTAAAGGAGCAGATGAAGGTGTACGACAGGATACGTGCCAAGCCAAGATCAGTAAATCGAGGTGTTGAAAGACCTGTAGGAGGAGAAAACGCATCAAGCCTGGTGAAGAAGGAGAAACCGAGGAAATGTTTTAAATGTGGTGATGAAAGTCACATGGCCAACAATTGTCCACACCGGCAGTACAAGTGCTTTAAATGCAATCAGTTGGGTCATAGATCATTTGAATGCGGAAACGGAAAGACTAAACCGTCATCGAGGAACGGTAATGATCAGGCGAATATGGTGAATGCGGGTTCATCCCTCATTTTTAAGGAGGTCAAATTTGGAGATAAGTCAATTGAGGCGCTGATTGACACAGGATGTGATATCTGCATAATGAGATGGGATATGGTGATAACACTAGGAGGTTTCGACTTGACCGATGAGAAGGTGAAATTACGTGGCATAGGTCAGAGCGAGATAGAGACGATAGGATGTTTTTGTACGAAGATCGTGATTGATGACATCACATTCGAGGTAACATTTTATGTTGTGTCTGAGAGAGATATTATCCATTCCGTTATGATTGGTAATAGCTTGCTGAATAGGGCTGAGGTGATTATAAAGGATGGTGAGGCATATTTTAGAATCCCGAAAGATGTAAAGATGAAAGATGAGACGAAGAAAGATGAAAAGATGAAAGATGAGACGAAGAAAGATGAAAAGATGAAAGATGAGACGAAGAAAGATGTAAAGATGAAAGATGAGACGAAGAAGGATGTAAAGATGAAAGATGAGACGAAGAAAGATGTAAAGATGAAAGATGAGATGAAGAAGGATGTAAAGATGAAAGATGTAAAGATGAAGGACGCTAAGATGGAGAATCTAAAGAGGGGATCTAAAGATGCTATAATTACCGAAGTCAGAAACAAAGATGTGATGGAGAAGATGGAGGTTATGAAGGTACCTATGAAGGTAGAAGAGGATTTGTTTACAGAGTTCGCTAAAATCTGTATAGCTGCGGGAACATTCCAGGACGACGGTGAAGTGGATTTATCGCATTTGGAACCTGCGGTTCAAGGGGAAATAGGAAGATTGATTGGGACTTATAGGCCCGGAAAGGTGTCTAAAACTCCTGTGGAGATGAAGATTGTGCTGAAGGACGATATTCCGGTATCGCAACGACCAGGACGCATGGCACACACAGATCAAGTGTTCGTGGAAAAGCAGATCGAGGATTGGTTAAAGGAGGGAATCATCAGACCTAGCTTTTCAGAATACTCGTCGCCGATCGTGTTAGTTTCAAAGAAGGATGGTGGTAGAAGACTGTGTTGCGACTACAGACGGTTGAATGCAAAAATAGTTCGGGACAATTTTCCAATGCCACTGATGGACGAAGTGATGGACAAACTTCAAGGAGCAAGGGTGTATACGACGTTGGATTTAGTTAATGGATTTTTCCATGTGCCGATAGAAGAAGAGTCTAGGAAATATACCTCGTTCGTTACCAATAGAGGGCAGTATGAATTTATCTACGTTCCTTTTGGAATAAGTAATTCGCCGGCGGTATTTACTAGGTATATTGCAGCAGTTCTACGTGATCTGATATACGACGGGACTATAGTTGTCTATATGGATGACATTATAATTCCAGCCAAAGATGGGAAGGAAGGATTGGAAAAACTGAAGTTGGTGTTAAAGAAGGCAGCGGAAAACGGACTACAGATTAAGTGGCGAAAATGTCAGTTCCTGCGGAGAAAGGTAAAGTTCTTGGGTTATGAAGTTGAGGATGGTTCGATAAAGCCTTCTGAGGAGAAAACGGAAGCTGTTAGAAAGTATCCTGTACCCAAAGATTGTCAAGCAGTTCGGAAGTATTTAGGACTTACCTCCTATTTCCGAAAGTTTATTAGGGAGTATGCAGTGATAGCTAAGCCGCTATCCGATCTGTTGAGGAAGGATGTGAAATTTAAGATGAATGATGAAGAATTGTTGGCTTTCCAACAACTAAAGGAAGAGCTCATTAAAGCACCTACTTTACGTTTGTTTTCACCGGATGCGACTACGGAGATCCACACAGATGCCAGCAAATACGGTTATGGTGCCGTGTTAATGCAGAAAGACTCAGAAGACCAGGAAATGCACCCAGTGCAATACATGAGCCGGAAGACGAAATCACACGAGGAAAAATATCATTCATACGAACTGGAGATATTAGCAGTGATTGAAGCTCTGAAGAAATGGCGTATTTACTTATTGGGCATACCCATTAAGATAGTTACCGACTGTAATGCGTTCAGGATGACGATGGAAAAGAACGATGTTCCGCCAAGAGTAGCAAGATGGGCTATGTTTTTACAGGAATTCTCATACGAGATTGAACATCGACCCGCAAACAAGATGAAACATGTAGATGCTCTGAGCAGAGTAAGTTGTTTGTTGACGGAAGGAGATTTATCTCATAGACTGCGAGAAGCACAGATGGCAGATGAGAGGATAAGAGCTATAAAGTTAGTTCTGAAGAGGGATAGTTACGAGGACTATTATTTGAAGGCCGATTTACTCTATAAGGATCCCAATAAGGAGCTTATTGTTGTACCTGAACAGATGGAGGAAGAGATCATAAAGATCGCACATCGACAAGGCCATTTTAGCGCGAAGAAAACACAGGACTTGATTGAAAAGCAGTATTATATTTTGAAGATAGCGACAAAGGTGGAAAAGGTGACAAAGAGTTGTGTAGAGTGTATAATTGCTGACGCCAAGGCCGGAAAGAAGGAGGGTTTATTGAATCCTATCAATAAAGATGGAGGGCCTATGACGACATATCATATAGACCACGTTGGTCCTATGGAGACTACACATAAGGCGTATAACCACATCTTGGTGGTGGTCGACGCATTCACGAAGTTTGTTTGGCTTTATCCAACAAAATCGACTGACGCGAAATCCGTGATTGAGAGTTTGGAGAGACAGGCATCAATTTTCGGAAATCCTTCGAGGATTATAACTGACAGAGGAACCGCATTTACTGCAAAGCTGTTTGAAGATTACTGCAAAGAGGAGAATATCCAACATCTCACTATAGCGACAGGTGTTCCGAGAGGAAACGGGCAAGTGGAGAGGATCCACAAGATCGTAGTGCCTATGTTAACGAAGTTATGTCGGGAGAAGGCAGTGAATTGGTACAAACATGTACGAAAGGTGCAAATGTTGATTAACTCAACCCCACCACGAAGTACTCATTACTCACCGTTTAGACTAATGACAGGAGTGGAAATGAAGTTGACGGAGTACCCAGACATCCGTCAGATGATAGAGGAGGAAAACTTAGGAGTTTTCGATAGGGAAAGGGAAGCGGCAAGAATCGAGGCTAGAAGTAACATGGCGAAGATACAGGACGAGAACCGCAAGTCTTTTAACAGATTCCGGAAGCCAGAAGAGGAATATACGGTGAACGATATGGTTGCCATTAAGCGAACCCAGTTTGGTACTGGTTTGAAATTGAAGGGTAAATTTCTAGGTCCCTATGGGGTTACTGGTAGGTTACAGCACGGCAGGTATGAGGTAGAGAAGGTAGGAGACCATGAGGGTCCGAATAGAACCGTGTCTGTGGCCGAGAATATGAAAAGGTGGTGAAATCGATTCGGGGCGAATCGAGTGTCAGGATCGCCGATTGTAGGGTGATATAATATTCGGACAGTATAAACGAACGGACAATGTAGAAAGATGAGTATGAGGAGAGATTGAGTGAGAGCAGACAGATTGAGTGACAAGCAGACAGAGGCTGTTGCAAGCAAACAGAAGGAGGAACAATAGAGTGGTCATTAAACAATCAGCAAAGACGGACATATACGCGGACTAATTATTACTTAATAAGAACAAAAGTGAACTAATAAACATTTAAATTATATTTTATTAAAGATTAATAAAGTGTTTGTTTTATTGAAAAGCGTATGTGCCTGATTTGCCACAGAAATAGCTAAGTCTATTTCCTACATAAATTTATTCAAAGTATTGGCCATTATTATTTATAACCTTTTCACATCTTTCTGACAACATAGGGATTCCGAGCCAAATGAACTGGTCATCATTTGAGGCCAAGAACGAATCAAGCAAATACGTCCCACTGTGTATTGGCTTGATTCGAATCAAAATTTTTTGGAAATAAATCTGGCATTTCTAAACGGCTAGTCCGATCAGGATAAAATTTGACATGAGTGTCGACAAGGAGTATTCGCTTCTATGTTATTAAATGTTACAGGGGCGGCTCTATGGGGGCTCAAAATAGGATACCTTCGACATGTAAAATTTTTAAACACGTGCCGTTTTTTGTTTCCCATCCGTTTTCAAATCTTTTTACATTTTTGGAAAGCCCCCGGCTAGGTCTTGAAAAAACATGGATATGTAAGCTAATTATCTCTTATAATTTCCGACTAATAGACATTTCAAAATTGAAATTTTTAAATTTTTGCCATACCTTGGTCCACTTTTTTTAAATGTAGGGCGTACTTTTGTACGGAATCGACTCGATTTTTTTTATAAATTAGACAACTAAATTGCCAATAATATACAAAAAGAGAAATGCGAATTATGGATTCAAAATAAAAAGATTTTCCATTTAAAAATTCAAAAACTAGTAGAGTTTTGCTATTTTTTGGGCAAAAAGGTAACTTAACTCTTTTTTATTACAAAAAAAAAACTTTCTTTAAGAACAGCTAACATTTTTGTGTTTTTCTGTAAGTTATCTTTTCATACAACATTATGGTATAAAAAGCATGTTCTATTTTTCAAATATAACGACTCTATGCCCTTCGGAATTTGACCTATTTTTTTGTTATCAAAATTTCAAATTTGGGCCACATGTTCTAAAGTTCCAAAGCTGGGATCAGAAAACGGAAAGCTGCTTTGGAAACTCTGATGTGTTCTCTATTTTTCCCCCAAAGTATTTTCCCCAGTCCCAAAGGAAATTTGGATCCTATGGGAAAAATTTTAAAAAATACAATTTTTGGGATTTTCGCTCAAATTTTTAGGAATTGCGGGATTCTTTTTGATCTTTTGACAAGTCTTTTAAAAATTTATTATTTAGAATGGAAAATTTAAAAAAAAAACATTGAAAATTTCATTGAGTTTTGTTAATAAATAAAGATTTTATTTTATTTTATTTAAATCTAAAATTTATATCAAAATTTCAATAGGATTGCAAATATTAGCAACAATTTGATCCACATTTATTCCCAACTACTTTTTTTGGTTTAGATAAGTTAATTTTTGTTCTTACAAAAAAAATTCAAGTCAATATCTCAATTACATTCAAAAATATGCCACAGGACGGAGTTTAACGTCCTTCAAAAATATTGAACTTTTTCATATTTTAGTATAAAATGAGACTAAGGTAAAAACCATTGGCATATTGTTAAATGAAATATTAAGAAAATCTATAAAAAAAGTTAGTAATATCGGATACACTGTTCCAAAGTGAACCGTAGCCCAGAAACAGCGTTCAATATAGATCGAAACAAATAGTAGTTGGACGGGCACGGTCTGGAGTATAAAGCGGTTAAGACAAAACTTCCCAATCACTTCATTCTAAAGTGTTTTCATCAGGTATTGCACAATATGGCCGAGCGTTGTCATGATGCAATATTATGGTGTCATGTCTGGCTACATATTATGGGGGTTTTTCAGCCAATTCTCGTTTCCAACTAATCTAATGCGTTCGGTACAGATTCTCTCATAATAGATAGGATCCTTGTGGTCCTACCAAATACGGAGAATTTCCCTATCGATATTTGGCTTTGGTATCAATTCGGCTGGTTGTCCTGGCTTCACATAAGATCGCTTACGCATCGGGTTATTTTAATGGATACATTTTCCATCAGAAATAATGATTCGGTGCAAAAATGATTTTCATACATATCGTTCAATAAGCATTTCAGACATTCAAAATCATCTTTCAAGATCTCTTGTCTTCAATTCGTACGGTACCCAATTTCCCTGCTTTTGGATGAATCTTGGTACTCGCAAAAATTTCTGCTTGAGTTGCTGCCAATGATTTTGCAAGCTCTTGTTGAGTTTTACAGCAATCATCATGCAGTAATGATTCCTATTCTTGGCTGGCCTGGGCGATCTTTGTCTTCCGTGTCAAAATCACTCTTCTTAACCGCTCAGACCATATCTTGCACATCGATACTGATGAAACACATTCACCATAAGCTTCCATAAGCAATCAGTGTGCTTCAGCGTTATTTTTTTTCAAATTAAAGAAGTAAAGCAAAACTTCCAGCATATGATGCTATGTGGGCACAAAATTCGACATTTTCGAATAAAAGATAACTCAATAACTAAGTGAGAATAAATGCTGGTTATGTACCCTTCAAAATGACATATATGTAAGTTATTAAAAATAAAAACTTTGTTCAAAAGATACGCCATCCATTGTAAATCCAACATTTTTAACCGAATTTTATTTTTCAAGAAAAAATTTTTTTTCCACAAATTTTTTTTTAATTCAAATTTTGTTTCTGTTTCAAAAATTGGTTCACAAAAAAAATTTCAGCCAAAAAATTTTTTTTTTTCAAACAATAATTTTTTTTGAAACAAAAAATATTTTTAATCTTTATGTGAAAGTATACTTTGGGTGAATGCTGTACACTTATGATCCCCAACAGCCAAATAAAGTTCTCTTACTTTTTTTTTCAAACCGAAAACTTTAAATATTTAATATGACCACTTCTGTGTAACCCCATCTAATGTAGTTTTTATATTTATATGGTTATACTATATGACACATTCCAAAACCCAGTAATATTTGTTAATTTTCTAAGAGAATATTTAAAATTCTCTTGTGAAAGTTGTATGTTTTCACAACCAAAATTTAAACAAACATTGTGGTCTTAAATAATTTCATAATTTATTATCACACATGCTTAAGCATACAACAATTACAGAGAGAAAAATAAAAAAACAAATAAAAACCATAAAGCCAACAGACACAAAAACAAATACAGTGCTAACAGAGAAAAACAAAACAAACATGAAAAACATACCAACAAAGCCTTAATAATAACAAATGACAGAGAGCAGAACTCACACCCATACACTTTCTCACAGTTATAAGCGAGGAGACAAAAAATAACAATTAATTGTCTGGCTACAATAAACAAGTTTCTAAAGGAGAGTAAGGGACATTTTATTTACTTAGCTTAAAGGGAAATTTTAAGAGAGGCAGGGCAGTGAGACAAATAAGAAGAAACTAGTTTTTGAATTATGTATGTTTGCTGTTGGTTTTTTTTTTTTGTATTTTTTTTGGCTTTTGTGGTGTGATTTATTAGAAAAGCTGAAATAAAAAAAAAAACACAAGATTGTAAAATGTTGTTGGGAAAAACAAGGCCTCTTTTGTGTTAACTTTTTGTGCCTCTCAAATATGATGCTAAACTTTGTAAGTCTGCATTTAAATGTGTGTCTTTATATTTTGTTATTCCAGAAAACCACCACATTTACCATGATTAAGTGTTTTTAACGCCATTGTTTTCTGAGCCAGTCTTTTTCTTGTTAGTGTTTTATATGGAAAGTAATAGAGCGCGACACTTAGTGGCTACTTTACACATTACAAGACATTAGAAAACCAACAAATCTAATTTGTTAAGGCCAGCAATGGCTAATGTTGCTTTAGTCATGTTCTTTGACCATAATTTTTGTTTTCCAAAGCAAATGATAAATTTCATTTTGACTGGTAGAGATTTTTTTCCATCACAGATTTTATTTGATAAATGTATTTTTCTCTTTGGTTGAACATAGAATTTTTCACACAAATTTGAAAAAGACTTTTGCAAAATTCTATATATTCCAAAATAAATTAAATATTTGAGCTAGTTTATTAAATTTATGTTTAAGAAAATTTTAAAAAAATTTTAAACGAATTATTTTTTTTTTCTAAACTTTTCTAATATTTGTTTATATGGCTTTTTCAAAACTTTTGCCTTAGAAATATAGCCTAATGGGTTTTCTTTGGTAGCCTTTTTGAATTTTTAAATTTCTTTGAAAAGCAAAAAACTTATGAAGAATTTTCTGTAAACTCTAACTAATTAATATTAATCATACGCTCCTTTATACCAAAATCATTTATAGCTAAGTTTTACTAGATTTAAAAAGAAAATACGTTTTTTTATCTGGTTTTAAATATTTATATAGCAAAAGTTTGTAACAAACAGCAAATTTGTATAAAATTTTTTAGGAATAGAGGAAAATTTTCAAATTGAAAAAATAAAATGGAATATTTTATTTAGTTTTTAAAATTTTCTTCAAAATGTTTGCTTTAGTATTTAAATATTTGTACATAAATTACAAAACCTGTTGTGTTTAGTTACGAATTCCTTTTAAATCTAACAAATCTTTGGGTAAATGAAAAAATTATTAAGGATTTTCTGCCATCACTTACTAATTAATATTAATCATACGCCAGTGTATATCAAAATGTCTATTCGAAATTTAGTTCTACATACAGGTTTAAATGTTTTTAGATTTTGAGGGAATATTGTGAAGGTGCAAAATATTATTTCAGGTTCTAATTCAGTTATGAATTCTTATTAAAAAATGTATGTATTAGAAAATATTTCAAAATAATTTTTTTTTGGTTTCAAAAAAATTTATAAAAAGTTTGCATATGTTTTCTTTAAAACTTTTACCTTAGAAATATAGCCTAATGGGTTTTATTTGAAAGCCTTTTCAAATTTTTCAAATCCTTTAAAAAACAAAAAAATTATGGAACATTATCTGTAAACACTAACCAATTAATATTAATCATACGCTCCTTTACACCAAAATCATTTATAGCTAAGTTTTACTAGATTTAAAAAGAACATACGTTTTTTTTATCTGGTTTTAAATATTTTTAACCATTAGTTTGTTCTAAGCAGCAAATTTGTTTAAGATTAGAGGAAAAATTTTCAAATTGAAAAAAAAATTGGTATATTTTATTTTGTTTTTAAAATTTTCCTCCAAATGTTTGCTTAGTACTTAAATATTTGTACCTGAAACACAAAACCTGTTTTGTTTAGTTACGAATTCATTTTAAATCTAACAAATCTTTGGGTAAATGAAAAAATTATTAAGGATTTTCTGCCATCACTTACTAATTAATATTAATCATACGATATTGTATATCGAAATGTCTATTCGAAATTTAGTTCTACATACAGGTTTAAAAGTTTTTAGATTTTGAGGGAATATTGTGAAGGTGCAAAATATTATTTTAGGTTCTAATTCAGTTATGAATTCTTATTAAAAAATGTATGTATTAGAAAATTGTTCAAAATAATTATTTTTTGTTTTTAAAAAAATTTATAAAAAGTTTGCATATGTTTTCTTTAAAACTTTTACCTTAGAAATATAGCCTAATAGGTTTTATTTGAAAGCCTTTTGAAATTTTTCAAATCCTTTAAAAAATAAAAAAGTTATGGAGCATTATCTGTAAACACTAACCAATTAATATTAATCATACGCTACTGTATACCAAAATCATTTATAGCTAAATTTTACTAGATTTAAAAAGAACATACGTTTTTTTATATGGTTTTAAATATTTTTAACCATAAGTTTGTTATAAGCAGCAAATTTGTTTAAGATTTGAGGAAAAATTTTCAAATTGAAAAAAAATTTGGAATATTTTATTTTGTTTTTAAAATTTTCTTCAAAATGTTTGCTTTAGTATTTAAATACTTGTACCGAAAAAACAAAACCTGTTGTGTTATGTAACGAATTCCTTTTAAATCTAACAAATCTTTGGGTAAATGAAAAAATTATTAAGGATTTTCTGCCATCACTTACTAATTAATATTAATCATACGCCATTGTATAGCAAAATGTCAATTAGAAATTTCTTTTAGTTATATACAAAATTTTAAAGGATTTTGGGTTTTGAGGAAATACTGTGAAGGTGTAAAATATGAAAATAAAAAAAATTTTGAAAATTTTTCAAACGTATTATTTTTTTGGTTTTCAAAAAACTTTATAAAATTTGTCGCAATGATTTCTTTAAAACTTGTACCTATAAAATTAAGCCTAGTGTGTTTTCTATGGAAAACTATATAAATTTTTCAAATCCCTTGCTAAATAAAGAAGTTATGGTGAATTTTCTGTAAACTCTAACTAATTAATATTAATCATACGCTCCTATTAACCAAAATGTTTGGTTTGCTTTAGTAGTTAAATACTAGTACCTAAAACACAAAACGTTTTGTGTTAAGTTACGAATTCCTTTTAAATCTAACAAATCCCTTGCTAAATGAAAAAAATATTAAGGATTTTCTGCCATCACTTACTAATTAATATAAATCATACGGCATTGTATAGCAAAATGTCAATTAGAAATTTCTTTTAGTTCTACATAAAATTTTAAAGGTCTTCAGGTTTGAGAGAATATTGTGAAGCTAAAAATATTATTTCTGACTTAAACTCCATTATGAAACGTTATTTAAAATATTATGTTTTAAAAATTTCCAAAAAAAATTTCTTACGAATTTTTTTTTTTGGTTTTCAAAATTTTTTTTAAAATTTATCGAAACGAGTTCTTTAAAACTTGTACCTATAAATAAAGCCTAGTTTGTTTTCTTTGGAAAACTATACAAATTTTTCAAATCCCTTGCTAAATAAAGAAGTTATGGTGAATTTTCTTTAAACTCTATCTAATTAATATTAATCATACGCTCCTTTATACCAAAATATTTTTTAATGAAATTTACCTAGTTTTAAGTATAACATGAACAATTTTTATTTTGTTTTAAATATTTTAGAGCCTTAAGTTTTTAATAAGCAACAAATTTGGATAAAATTTTTCAGCATTAAGGAGAAATTTTGAAATTAAAAAAAAAATATTCGAAATTTTTTTTTTAATACTGATTCCATTTTAATGTAGTGTTGCCTTTTTCAAGAATAATTATATTTTTATTTTTTTTACAAAAAATTAGAACTGCTGTAAATTACTTTTGACTTTTATTTGAAAAATATTGGTTAGTTTTTTATATTTACATTGTTATAAAACACATTTACTGTTTCAGGCTTATAATGGGCAAATTTGTAGCAGTTTATCATTTATTCAGTTTTTTTTTTAAATGGCAACAGTAAAAAGAGTCATATATTTTAAGAAAAAAATATATTGTGACAGATTTATTGCATGAAGTTTTTTAGGTTATTAGAGTTTATTCCCAACTACAGTTATAGTTTAAGCCGTTTTAAATTTGTTTAACACAGTCAACAGCAAAGAAAGTGAATTATAGTTTTAAGCAATTAAAAATGTTGTTAAAAAATTTGCTTCAAATTATTTGAAATGTAAACTGCAAGGAAAATACAAGTTTTGGGGAAAAAATATTAAATTTATTTAAGCACAAAATGCTTTATTTAAAGAAAATGTAACAAGAATTAAAATAATCATTTTGTCTAGAAACATAAACTAATTTTTTATAAAATTTTGTAAAGACAATTCAGCAGAGCGTATGATTAATATTAATTAGGTAAACAATTTATAAACAGTTCAATAAGTTTTGAAGTAAACAAGCTACAAACAAAATTTTAATAGATTTTGAAATAGAACTTCTGGTAGCTTCAAAAAATACTTTTCTTAAAATTTAAATCGGTTTAAATTAGGCCCAATACTAAAAGCAAAAGCTATACAATGATAAAGTTATTAAATTATAATTTAATAAAAGCTTTGTTAGTGAAATCAATATACTTACACAATTAACGACGGGTGGCAAAAGTGAAGCCGATATGGCCACACCAATTAAAGGACCAACTGAACCCTGCAACAAAGCCACCGCCACACCAGTGCCCGAAGTCAAGGCCCACAAAACACCCATCCACAACGAACGAGCATTGCCTCTAAAATACAAAGAAACCAAACAAATAAACAGATTTTTTCAAAAAGATAAATTAAATTTATAACTTGATAAACAAAAAAAAACAAGCAAAATAATGTTTACAAGGCATTAATAAAATTAACATGAAGCCTAAACACACTCATATATTTTCTAAAGAATTTCTTTACACCATCAATATTAAACATTTTTTCTTTTTTTGAAAATAAATTTCCAGGAATTTTGTGGCCTGTCTTTCATGTGCTTTCATTCTTTTTCGTTCAAATTACACAAAGAAATGGTAATGTAACAGAAAATCAAACAGAGCGGGAAATATTTACACAAAAGTGTAGACCTAAACAAATTTTAGTTTGAGGAAAATTTTTTTTTAAGCTGTGAGAATTTACATATATTTTCAAATTAAGTCATCATTTATCAGGAAATATGATGACGTTTTGGGTTTTTCTGGAGGTAAAAGAAATGTAGACAAGATTTTTGGGACAAATGTATTAAAATTTCAGTTTTGTATTGTACTTTACATGTTTTAACAACTAAATAGAGGATGTATTACTTAAATGCAGACAAAAGTAGGCAGCCGTTAAAATCATATACCGGAATATAGACATATATTTAATAAAGAAATAAAATTCTTTATCTGCTATATAATTATAGCAAATAAATAAAGTGTTTATTAATATTAAGTTTTAGAAAATTTTATACATTTTTCTAACGAATTATTTTCTGTATTCAAAAAAATAAATAAAACTTGTCTTAACAGTTTCTGCAAATCCTGCTACTAGGAAATATAGCCTATTAAGTTCACTTTGAAATAGTATTTAAATTTTTCCAATATTTGGAAATTTGAAAAAGTTATGAAGATTTTTATATAAACTATAACTAATTAATATTAATCATACGCTCCCTTATACCAACATTTCTTCTAGTGAAATTTAACTAGTTTTAAAAAGAATATAAATTTTTTTTATATTGTTTTAAATATTTTAAGGCTGTAGATTTTTAATAAACAGGAAATTTTTTTAAAATTTTTAAGATTTGAGAAAAAAATTTGAAATTGAAAAAAAAAATATATATTTTTTTGTTTCAAAATTTTTGCTTGAGTTTTTTATTTTTGTATATAATAAACAAACGCTGTTGTGTTCTGGTTGAAATTTCCCTTAAATCATACAAATCCCTGGGTAAATAAAGAAGTTATAAAGGATTTTGTGCCACCTTTAATTAATATTAATCATACGACATTGTATATCAAAATATCTATTAGAAATTTCCTTTAGTTCTAGATACAATTTTAAAGGATTTAAGGTTTTGAAGGAATATTGTGAAGGTGAAAAATATTATTTAATGTTTGCATTCCCTTATGGAATCATATTAAAAAATTATGTTTTATAAAATTTTAAAAAATTTTCAAACGAATTAATTTTGTATTCAAAAAATTTTATAAATTTTTTCGAAATGTTTTCCTTAAAAGTTATACCTTAAAAATATAGCCTAATAGGTTTTATTTTGCAAACTATTTAATATTTTCAAATCCCTTGCAAAATAAACAAGTTATGGTGAATTTTCTATAAACTTTAACTAATTAATATTAATCATACGCTCCTCTATACCAAAATATTTTATAGTCAAATTTTACTAGTCTAAAGAAGAACATAAATTTTATTATTTTGTCTCAAATATCCTAAAATGGAGAATGTTTAAGAACCTGCAAATTTTGTTAAATAGTTAAAATTTTATAAAAAATTTGAAATTGAAAAAAAAAATTTTAATTGAAAAACAAATTTGGAATATTTTTATATTTTTAAATTTTGTACGAAATGTTTGCTTTAGCCTTTCCATACTTGTATGTAATAAACAAAGCCTGTTGTATTACGGTTCGAATTTAATTTAAATCTTACAGATACCTTGGTAAACAAAAAACTTTTAAGGGATTTTCTGCAATTACTTACTATTTAATATTAATCATACGCCTTTATAATGAAACATTTCGTTACGTAATTTTTGTTTAGTCTTAAATAAAATTTTAAAGATTTTTGTTTAGTTTATTATATTAATGAGTTTAAGGTATTAAATGAGCCACAAGTTTGTAGCAAAAATTAAGGATTTGTAAGAAATTTGTGAGCAAGAAAAATGTTTAAAAAACTTTTTATTACTTTAAGTTTAATTTCAATTAAAACAACTTAAGTTTGGTTCCATAATGAATTCTTATTAAACAACATTATTCATAATAAGTATCAATCAAGCTTATTTTTAAGAAACCTAAGCAATTTATATTTTTTACTAAAATTTTTATTTCTGTTCCAAAATGTCCATTTGATACTAAAGTTGCAATTTGGTTCTAAAATTTTAATGTTATAGAATTTAAAATTTGCAAAATTTCATGCCAAATATTTTTGCATTTTTATTTACTAGATAAATAGCAAATTAATATGAATTTTATTAAAATTTTAGCAAATTTCAAACAATTTTTTGTTTCCAAAAAATGTTATAAAATTTGTGTAGATAGTCCTTACAAAAATTATTATTAAGAAATTGAGCGTAATTGGTTTTCTTTCGAATCCTTTTGAAATCTTAGAAATCTTTTGGTAAATGAAAAAGTTATTTAGGATTTTCCGAAAACTCTGCCTTATTAATATTAATCATACGCTCCTTTATACCAAAATGTTTTATAGTGGAATTTAAGTAATTTTAAATAGATTTTGCAATGGTTTTAGTTTGTTTAAACTATTTTGATGCCTTAAGTTTTTAATAAGCATAAAATTTGTTTAACATTTTTAAAATATGAAGAAACAATTTTTGAATGAAAAAAGTATTTGCAATATTTTTTTATTTTAAAGTTTTTTTCAAAATGATTACATTAGTACTAGTATACTTGTAGATAGTAAAGCAAATCTGTTGTGTGTTGTTTGGAATTCCTTATAAATCTTATAAATCCCTTGGTAAATTAAAAAATTATTGAGGATTTTGTGAGCGTATGATTAATTAATATAAATCATACGCTCCTTTAGACCAAAATTGTTTACAGGGGATTTTATCTAATTTTAAATAGATCTTGAAATGTTTTAATTTTATTTACAATATTCTACAGCCTTAAGTTTTTAATAAGAATCAAATTTATTTAAAATTGTTAATATTTAGGGAAAAATTTTGTAATTAAAAAAAAATATTTGCAATATTTTTTTGTTTTCCAATTTATTTCAGAATTATTGGCTTATTTCTAATATAATTGTAGATAGGAATCAAATCTTGTTGTGTTTTGCTTCGAATTCCTTTCAAATCTTAAAAATCCCTTGGTAAATTAAGAAGTTATTGATGATTTTCTGAAAACTCTGCCTAATTAATATTAATCATATGCTTCTTTAGACCAACATTTTTTATAGGTGAATTTATCTAATTTTAAATAGATCCTTAGATCTATTAAGTTAATCATAAGTTTTTAATAAGCATAAAATTTGTTAAAAATTTTGTAATTGAAAAAAATATTTGCAATATTTTTTTAATTTCCATTTTCATTTAATATACTTGTTCTAATACTGGTAGACTTGTATATAGGAAACAAACTCTGTTATTTTCTGTTTTTAAATCCTTTTAAATCTTACAAATCCCTTAATAAATGAAAAAGTTATTGAAGATTTTCTGCAATCACTTACTAATTAATATTAATCATACGACTTCGTATACAAAATTTTTTATTAGTAAAATTTGTTTAGTTTTTTATAAAATTTTAAAGATTTTTGTATGGTTTATTGTATAAATGAGTTGTAAGTTTTAAATGAGCTAGAAGTTTAGCAAAAATTTTAAAGATTTTAGGAAAATTTAAAAAAAAAAATTTTATTGTTTAAACTAAAACCTTTGATTTAGTATCATTATTAGATTCTTTTAATAAATATTAAACATTTAAATATTTGTAAAATGTATCCTGACAAAAAAATTTTAGATTTTGTTGAAGTTTCTCTATTTGTTACTTAAGTTTTAATTTGCTTCTAAAATTTCAATTTTTGTATTGTAGAATTTAAGTTTTGTACAATTTTGTGCAAAATATTTATGTCCATGTCTGTCTTTTATTCTCACAGCTTGTCAAATAAACCAGTATTTATTGTCTCTTATTCAAGTGCTGGTCTTTTTTTACACCTTTGCTGCCATTTTTCTTGCTCTCTGGTGTTTTTTGTCTCGCCTTCATTTCTTACACGTTTTTTATAACACTCTTAATCTTTGTCAAGTGTCAGTGTTTTGTTATCAACATCTACCACATTGCTGTTGTTGATGTTTAAAGGTTTTTTTTGTAGCTTTACTTAGAATTTTTTCTGATCTCTTGGAAATATACTGTGACAGAGATGGAGAATTTAAATTTTTTAATTTTACTGACCTGGCAAAAGTTTTCAGTTTTTGATTTGGAGATTTCATAATAATTATTTTTAAAAAAAGATAGATATTGCCAGGAAACAGCTTAAAAATTGTCAAATTGTTTAGAAAATATATAAAAGTGCTGAATTTTCTTTGTCTGTCTTTTTTAATTCAGTTTCTAACACTTTTCAAAAGCCAGATTTTTCCAACTGTCTTTCTTTCAAATGAAGCTGCCTTAATGTGGCTAAACAACCTTAGAAGGTGGATGCCTCCATGTGGAAACTGCTGCTGCTGAGGATTTCATAAGAGTGTGTTTGGTCTTAACAATTTTAATGTCAGCCTACAGCTGATGATAATGATTTTATATATTTAATGTGTGCTACTTAGTGTCGTCGTCGCAACACTGTGGATGTGTATTAAACTGTTTATAATGGCGAGTCCATAAAATGTTTAAGGTTAAATGCCTGATGAAATATTCAAAGCGGAAATTCACTTTTATTATGCTGAAGTCTATGAATACAAAAAGACTGTTAATAATAATTTTTTGTTTTTTTCGAAAAAGACAAAGTTTACAATTTAATTAACTCAAATTGTGGTAATTAACTGAAGTAATCTAAGCAAGCAGATGGGGTAGATAAAAACAGAAGGCTTAAAGGATTTCAAACTAATTTAATTTAAAACAGTATTTCACAAAGTTTCTTAAAATAAATTAAAGAAAACTCATCACTCTTTAAATTTCTTGAAAATTTTGTAAATAATTAAAAATGTTCCTCAAATCCTTAAAATTTTTAATAAATTTCAAATTAATTTTAAACTTATATTACATTGCTATAATAAACCAAACAAAAGTCTTTAAAATTTAATGTAAAACTAAAAAATTTTTACTAAAAAATATTTTTGCATACAGAGGCGTATGATTAATATTAATTAATAAGTGATGGCAAAAAATCCTTAATAACTTTTGAATTTAGCCAGGGATTTGTAAGATTTAAAAGGTATTCCGAACAAATAAAACAGGAGTTATGTTTTATGTGCAACTAAATAAATTAAAAAGCAATTATTTCCAAAAAAAATTAAAAACAAAATAAAATAATTTGCAATTTTTTTTTTCAATTTAAAAATTTTTCTGCAAAACTTAAAATTTTTAAACAAATTTGCTGCTTTTTCAAAATTTACAATTAACAAATATATAAAACAAAATCAAAAATATCATAATCTCTTTGAAACTAGTTAAATTTTACTATAAAACATTTTGCTATATAGGAGCGTATGATTAATATTAATTAGTTAATGTTTATAGATCATTCTCCATAACTTCTGTATTATGCAAGGGATTTGTAAATATTAAATTATTTGCCAAAGAAAACTGATTAGGCTTTATTTTGAAAGTAAAAGTAATATTTATCACCTTCAAACTATTCCCTCAAAACCTTAAAATTTTTATAATTGTATGTGGAACTAAATTTCTAATTGACATTTTGATATACAATGACGTATGATTAATATTAATTAGTAAGTGATGGCAGACAATCCTTAATCATTTTTTTAATGACCCAAAGATTTGTCAGATTTAAAAGGAATTCGATACTTAACACAACAGGTTTTCTGGTTTATCTACAAGTATTTAAGTAGAAAAGCAAACATTTCGATGAAAATTTTAAAAACTGAATAAAAGATTTTAATGTTTTTTTTTAAATTTCAAAATTCTTCCTCAAATCTTAAAAATTAAAAAAAAAATTGCTGCTTATTCAAAACTTACAGTTTAACATATTTAAAACAAAATCAAAAAAATCATAATCTTTTTGAAACTAGTTAAATTTTACTGTAAACCATATTGGTATATAGGAGCGTATGATTAATATTAATTAGTTAGTGTTTATAGAAAATTCTCTATAACTTCTGTATTATGCAAGAGATTTGTAAATATTAAATTATTGACAAAGGAAACTGATTAGGCTTTATTTTGAAATTAAAAGTTTTAATGAAAACAATTCGATAAATTTTATACAATTTTTTTAAAACCAAAAAAAAAAACTCTTTTGACAATTTTTTAAAATTTTCTGGAACATAATTTTTTTAATAAGAATTAATGGAATTAAAGCCTGAAATAATATTTTTCACCTTTTCAATATTCTCTCAAAACCTTGTAACCTTTAAAATGTTATGTAAAACTAAAAGAAAGTTCTAATAGACACTTTGATATACAATGGCGTATGATTAATATTAATTAGTATGTGATGGCAGAAAAACCTTAATTTTTTTTTCATTTACCCAGGGATTTATAAGATTTAAAAAGAATTTGTCCCTTAACACAACAGGTTTTTTGTTTGATGTACAAGTATTTAAGTACTAAAGCAAACATTTCGATGAAAATGTTAATGGAATATTTTTTTAATTTTTTTCAATTTCAAAATTCTTCCTCAAATCTTAAAAATTTGACACAAATTTGCGGCTTATTAAAAACTTACGGTTTAAAAATATTTAACACAAAACCAAAACATTTCAAGTTTTACTTGAAAGTAGTTAAATTTAGCTATACAAAATTTTGGTATATAGGAGCGTATGATTAATATTAATTAGTTAGAATTTAGAGAAAATGTTCCATAACTATTTGATTTTCCAAGGGATTTCAAAAATTTAAATTGGTTTCCAAAGAAAACAGACTAGGCTATATTTCTAATTTACCAGTTTTAAGGAAACTATTTTTAAAAAATTTATATAAAGTTTTGAAAATAAAAAAAATTTCGTTTGATAAATATTCAAAGCTAAATTTTAAGAAAATTAATAATAATTTTCTATATATATTTAATTTATTTGTTATATAGGTTTTTCAATTTCTTTATTAGTTTTTAAATGAAGAAAATAATCACATTAACTGTTATCAAATGCTGGATGACCAGTTTAGTCCTGTTTGTTTAGTTGGTTTTCATCTGCTTTTTAACCACATTTAACAGTAATTAACTGATTTAATTGTTTTTTTTTTTTGGTTTTTAAAAGAAATTATTGACATCAATTAAAAATTTAATTTATTTGGCAAAACAATGGCTAACTAATTGAGCCTATTATAAAATAAATAATAAAATAAATGAGAAATGTGTAAGAAAACAATCAACTCTAACAATTAATTACATTTAATTACCCTTATTATAAATTTTAATACTCCCACCCCCAAAAAAATTAAGCAAACAAATCACTGCTAATGACTTCCAGCAGAAATATTTCCAAATTATTGTATCAAAATGTATTAAAAACCACTTTAAACAAGTATTTTTTTGTTCTTTTTGAAAACAAAAGTTTGTTAAATGGAATTAAATTTAAACAATCTTAAACATTTATTGATTAATTTTTGCTTAAAAACTGACACAGCTCAGACGGGTATTAAAGAATCTTTTTAGATTTGTATGTTTGTTTAAATTTATAAGGGTATGTAATTTGTATAATAAACATTAACAAATTACTAGTAAATAATTCTAACTAATCCTGGTGTTACTTAACAAATCGAAGTAATTTACTTTAATTTATCATAGGAAAGGAAAGTAGAATTAATGCTAAAAGGAGGCTAAATAGGAGGACGACAGAGAGAGAGAGTTTGTCTAAGACTTTGTGTTAAAAAAGATTAAGCATTTCAAGAATTAAGGGCTTATAAATATTTTATGTTTATTGTTAAAATAAACCAGCAAAATTTTATGGCAACTAAAATAGCTTACAATCTTTAATTTAGTTTCAGAATTTCTTGTAAAAAATTTCACTGGGTTATTGCAATTTCTCTTTAGTGTTTCGCAAATGTTTATCACATCATTTGTTTGCCGGCTTTTGCTAAAATTTATTGGCTTAAAATCTTTAACATTTGTATTTAACTCAAATGTTTAGAAATTTTAATCACCAAAAGTAAAATTTGTTTCTTAGGGTAAAATGTTTAAACTTTTATGGGAGAATTTAAATTTTATAAAAGATTTAATCACTAAATTAAGTATTTTTTATATTGTTTTTAGTTTGGTATTAAATAAATTCAAAAACAGTCTGAAAAATTTAATTTTAAATTTTCATGTTTGGAGGCGTATGATTATTATTAATTCTGAGGTAGTTTTGATTAAAGGCTAATATCTTGATAACTAATTGATTTGTAACCAACAATTGATATAATTTGAATAGCCAAGTGTTCAATAAACACAAAAACATGTAAATAAGTTGTAGAAATTTTACTTAGAGCTTAATATTGAAGTGTGTTTGAAATAAAATTTTAAAAATTAAAAAAAAAAATTTTAAAAATTTTCCAAAAATTCTATATTTAAAGCCAAAATTTATATTTGTTTCAAGCTTTTAAATTTATATTTAATTTTTTTTCTCATTTTGTAGAAATTTTTAAATTTTGTATCTAAACAATTTCATGCCAAAATTAATTTTTTTTTTTCAACATTTTTGTTGTATTTATTTGGTTATTTAAAAATTGTTTTATATAGTCTTTAAAATCACTTAAATTTTATTGTTAAATTAACAAAAAATATGGCTAAAAATGGAAATTAAAATTTCCTTGTTTGAGTACGTATGATTAATATTAATTATGGAGTATTTTTTATAAATGGCTTGTTTCTGGATAAATATGTGATTTACAACAAAAATTTAATACAATCTGAAAAGCCAAGACTTTAATAAACACTAAAATATTTGAAACTGAATAGTAAAGATATCATTTACAATTTAATTTTAAGCTTTGTTAAAAAAAAAATATTCTATAAAATTTTAAAAATTTGCAAAAAAAAAATTTTGTTAAAACCAAAATTTCTGTTTTGTTAAAATATCAATTAATTTTATAAATTTCTTATTTATACAAATATTTTTTTTTTAGTATTTTTTCACATTTTCTAGAAATATTTAAATTTTGTATAAAAATTTCCATTTTATTTTAAAATTTAATTTCTCACTATATTTTTGTTGTTTTTTATTAAAATTTTATTAAACATTTAGACTTGTTGTTAAGTGTTTTTAGAATCACTTAAATTTTGTTGTTAAATTAACCCCAAAAGTAGCTTAAAATGGATATTTAAAATTATTTGTTTGCAGGCGTATGATTGATATTAATTCTGACATATTTTTCATTAATGGTTGATAACTTGTGATATATATGAATTGTAACGAATAATTAATATAATTTAAAAAGCCAAGACTTTAATGTAGACAAAAAAATACAATTAAATATTAAAATATGTTATTTGGAAGGTTATTTTAAAGTTTGTATTCAAAAAAATTTTCAAAAAAAAAAAAAATTATCTTTTAAAAAAATTCTTTATGTAAAATAAAATTTCAGTTTTATTTCAAAAACTTATTAAGTTTTTAAATGTGATTTTAGAATCACTTAAATTTTGTTTTAAATTAACCCCAAAAGTAGCTAAAAATGGAAATTTTAAATTTTCTTATTTGGAGGCGTATGATTGTTATTAATTATGAGATATTTTTCATAAATGTTTAATAACTTGGGAAATATTGCCTTCTAACGAAGAATTAATATAATTTGAAAACCCGAGACTTTAATAAACACAAAAATATACAACTAAACATTAAAATAAGTTATTTAAAAGGTTTTTTTAAAGTTTGTAAAAGAATTTTTGAAAAATAAAATAAAAAATTTTATCTTTTAAGAAAAATTTGTATGTAAAACAAAATTTCAGTTTTATTTTAAAAACTTATTAAGTTATTAAATGTTTTTTAGAATCACTTAAAATTTTGTTTTAAATTAACCCCAAAATTAGCTAAAAATTAAAATTTTCTTATTTGGAGGCGTATGATTGTTATTAATTATGACATATTTTTCATAAATGTTTAATAACTTGGGAAATATTTGCTTTCTAACGAAGAAATAATATAATTTGAAAACTCAAGACTTTAATAAAGCCAAAAACATACAATTAATTATTAAAATAAGTTATTTGAAAGGTTATTTTAAAGTTTGTATTAAAAAAATTTAAAAAAAAAAAATAAAAAAATTGTATCTTAAAAAAATTCTTTATGTAAAACTTAATTTCAGTTTCATTTCAAAAACTTATTAAGTTTTTAAATGTGATTTTAGAATCACTTCAATTTTGTTTTAAATTAACCCCAAAAGTAGCTAAAAATTAAAATTAAAATTTTCTTATTTGGAGGCGTATGATTGTTATTAATTATGACATATTTTTCATAAATGTTTAATAACTAGGGAAATATTTGCTTTCTAACGAAGAAATAATATAATTTGAAAACTCAAGACTTTAATAAAGCCAAAAACATACAATTAATTATTAAAATAAGTTATTTGAAAGGTTATTTTAAAGTTTGTATTAAAAAAAAATGTTTTAAAAAAAATCAAAAATTTTATATTTAAAAAAAATTCTTTATGCAAAACAAAATTTCAGTTTTATTTCAAAAACTTATTAAGTTATTAAATGTTTTTTTAGAATCACTTAAATTTTGTTTTACATTAACCCCAAAAGTAGCTAAAAATGGAAATTAAAATTTTCTTATTTGGAGGCGTATGATTGTTATTAATTATGAGATATTTTTCATAAATGTTTTATAACTTGGGAAATATTTGCTTTCTAACAAAGAATTAACATAATTTGAAAACCCAAGACTTTAAAAAAGCCAAAAACATACAATTAATTATTAAAATAAGTTATTTGAAAGATTATTTTTAAGTTTGTTTTAAATTTTTTTTGAAAAATAAAACAAAAAATTTTATCTTTTAAAAAAAATTTGTATGTCAAACTAAATTTCAGTTTTATTTCAAAAACTTATTAAGTTATTAAATGTTTTTTAGAATCACATAAATTTTGTTGCTAAATTAACCCCAAAAGTAGCTAAAAATGGAAATTAAAAATTTCTTGTTTGGAGGCGTATGATTGTTATTAATTATGAGATATTTTTCATAAATGTTTAATAACTTGGGAAATATTTGCTTCATAAGGAAGACTTAATATAATTTGAAAACCCAAGACTTTAATAAAGCCGAAAACATACAACTAGTTATTAAAATAAGTTATTTTAAAGTTTGTATTAAAATTTTTTTTGGAAAAATAAAATAAAAATTTGATCATTTAAAAAAATTCTTTATATAAAACAAAATTTCAGTTTTATTTCAAAAACTTATTAAGTATTAAATTGTTTTTAGAATCAATTAAATTTTGTTGTTAAATTAACCCCAAAAGTAGCTAAAAATTGAAATTAAAAATTTCTTGTTTGGAGGCGTATGATTGTTATTAATTATGAGATATTTTTCATAAATGTTTAATAACTTGGGAAATATTTTCTTTCAAACGAAGAATTAATATAATTTGAAAACCCAAGACTTTAATAAACACAAAAATATACAACTAAACATTAAAATAAGTTATTTGAAGGTTTTTTTAATGTATGTATGTATTAAAAAAAAATTTAAAAAAAAAATCAAAAATTTTATATTTTAAAAAAAGTCTTTATGTAAAACAAAATTTCAGTTTTATTTCAAAATCTTAATTAAGTTCTTAAATTTACATTTTGTTTTTAAATTTCTATTTAGTATTTATTAAGCATTTTGTACCCAAATTTTATTTTAAATTCAATTTTCTATATATTTTTGTTATTATTTCTCTTTATATAATACTTAATACCCTTAATTGCAAAATTAAGTCTTAAGCCCACGTTTAACAATAACCAAACAATATTTCATTTAATAAAATTTAAGCCACAAAAACCTCTTATTGTTTTTTTTAACGTATTTTTTTTTCATTACACTTCAATTGCTGTTTTATTTTGTACATATTTTCATTTAATAACGTTAATAAAACACAATTATTAAGTATTTTAAAAACATTAAAAACACTCGCTCGGTAACAAAGGAGAGAGAAAAATAACACAGAAAAAAAACATTAATTGAGTTAATGATATTTAAATTTAATTTTATAGACATCATTTCTTGTGCCTTGTAAAACGAAATGAAAACAAAAATACAAAAAAAAAAACAATCATTAAAATTTAAAAACAACAAAAACACTTCAGACACACGGAAATGATGGCATTTGGCATGAAGTTGAGGGAGGGGAAACAAAACAGACAACAGCAAGAGTTTTAATTATGAAATATCAAGTGACAACGATTATGACAATATTGTTGGAATAAAGGTAATATGCTGGGAAACACAATACTTTAAAATAGAATGCTTTTGATTAAGTACCTACAGCTTTGGCAGAAATTTTTCATTTCAATAAAGCCATTAATAAAATGGTAAAAAAACCCAACAAATTATACAAAAAATGTCATTTGATCTTTCCATGAATTTGTCAGAAAATTTCAAATCTTCCATCAATGTAATATAAAATATTTGTTTAGATTTTAATAATGTCATTTATGTGAATATAATATTTAAAAAAATCCACAACTTAATTTACTTTCAAATCTATTTTTAACGAAAAAATCCCAAGATAAATCAAAAATATATGAAACACATCAATTTCAAATAAAAATATCGCCAATTTACGTCAAAATAATGAACTTGAAAAGAAAACTTACATAAAAAATTTTTATTTATTAAACAATTTAAATAAATGATGAGGAAACATTAACCAGCAGGACTTACTCTCTTCACACAAACACCATGAAATAATTGTTTAGATTTCTCTCTTTAACACACACACACCCCTTAGCCAACTACAGACAAGGACAAACTCACACAAATTTACTGTATTACAATCCAAAGGGACAAATTGCTAGGGCTTCACTTTGTAGGCCTTCTAAAAGGACTGTTTAGATATTCTAAAAGATTTGAAACTCATTAAAATAAAAAGCCTTTTCAGCAGACTTCCAATTTTCTTCTCAGGGCTCTAATAGGAGTGAGGCAGGTCGCCTTACAAGCATTGAACAGACAACCTTCTAATAGACCTCCTCAAGTAGAATTTTCTATCAGCCATCTAGCCAGTAGCGAAGAGGAAGGACACGTAGCCTTAAATTGCAATTATTTCTCAAGGCGCCTGGGTATCCTTGTATCTACAAAATAAGGCCTTTAGCAAGGCCAATTCACTTTACAATTTTACCCTCTAAAACATATAGACACAGACACCAGTTAAAATACCCTGGCATTGAGGTTTTTATTTTATTTTTGCTGCTGATAATAAATGAACAAAACCTAATGAAAATGACATTTATTATGATTCTTGCTAATTTAGTTTTAACAAAAGATTTATACGAAAAGAACCACCAACATTTACAACAACACTTGAACGTTTAAGCAAACATATTTTAAAAAGGGTGACCCAAAAGTTATGCAAGTTTTAAATTAAATGGAAACAGGAGCTTCTTTTGATTGCTATTTATACCCTAGACCACATCATAGTGGGGAGAATAAATTAAGTCTGAGCTGATGTTTGTAACGGCCAAAAATATTAGTCCAGTACTCACCTTACCAGTCGCCTTTGAATAAATTTAAGAATGTCTGTCCCTCCGTCCGTCTGTGCATTTAATCCTTGTACGCAAGGAACATGTCGCAATTTTGAAGATATTTCGATCAATTGCATTTTTTCCAAGTTCAAATTTCTCTACAAATAAGTTTTAAGTTTAATCCATAGGGAATTCAGTGTAGCCTTCTTTTGTTTCAATCTTTTATCAAAAGTTTCCATGACCATTTTGTTTTGTTCCCCCATTAATGCCAGTAAGGCTTGGAATTTAAAGAACTCATTGGAAAGAAATCCAATGGTTTTTGATTTGGGTACCTCTTGTCCAAAAGGCGCACCATACGGTGGATATATTTGTTTATCGACAATCTGATTCAAAGCAATCAAGTTGTAAACTTGCTTCATTAAAATTTTCATTAAATCCTTTATGAATTTTGGGACACCCTTTATAAATACGCTTATGTAGGATTGAATAACTTGACAACCATTAATTTATTTCTGCCTGCAAATTGCTTAGATGAAAATATACTGATTTTACAAGCAGCCCGCCAGACTTCATTAATTTATTATAATTTTGAGTTTTTTGTTATGTTGTTTTGTTTTAAATGTCAAGGCTGTGGTGAATTGTTGAAATTTTAAAATTTATTTATGTAATTTTGTTACAATTGTGTTTAAATTCAAAATGCATTTATTTGTAATACAAAAATAAATTCTAAACACAAATGCCTGTTATTTACTTATAAGGAAAGTTTTGTAATTAAAGATTATTTTCGCATGTAAGGGATTTATATGGGAGCTCCGGTCAATTATGGTTCGATTTTCTTAACATTTAGCTTCTTATAAAATCCTTCGATAAACAATTAATTAATAGGACTAATGATAGAGCCTTAGCAAAGCTCAATTTATAGTAAAATTTATCACTTGAATTTATTCATGTTGTAATGTCGCGTTCTTGTACCTTAATAATTGTCTGTTATCAGTACAAATTCAATCAGAATGTATTGGTTTTGAATTTGTGTATGTACTAATCACATATTATTTTGATTTTTAAAGTATGTCGCGTTCACTATCGAAAGTGTCTTATTTTTTTAAAACAACAAGCTAATACATTAGGGCGGCTCGTTTTAAAAACCGCCCAGGTGGCAAGGAAAATCGTACTCTAGGGATCAAAATAAGAAACTTTGCCGAAGGAACCATACCTCTCAAATGAATTCTAATGTTCCTAATTTTGACCCAAAGGTCAAATTTTGAAAAATGTATATTATACATACAATTATATAGAGGATGATTGTGCTGAAAGAAGAAAATAGCAACAATTTGTTACTTGAGAAAAATTTAAAAAGATGGTCAATTCACAGTTACCAAAATTTGTTTTCACCATTTTTTTTTGTAACAAGAATTGATTTTAATTTTTATCCTAAAATAAACATTGGTGAAATGTATGAGTTATAACTTGCCCTAGAAGCAGTTCTATTGTCGCGTACTTGGCATATTGGAAAATAGAGAATTTCTTTATTGTTTTACTTCAAAGGAGAATGAATGTCGCGTTCTTGATTGAGGAACTTTATGAAACCATTTAATTAAGCTACCAATATTTCTGTTTTTAAATTTTAAATTTATATTTTAGAACTAAATTAAAATTTTTTTGTACTGATAAGAAATTTTAATTCAAAATTAAAACGTTTTAGAAATTAAAAATTGTATACTAAAAAGAAAAAATAAAACTTGATATCAATAGAATCAGTTTACAATGGATAGTAGGGATGATAACAACTGCTAGACTAAATGGTAAAGAGTTTCTGTAAATAGATATTGAGAGCATGCTTAACAGAAAGGGGTCAGATTGTAATACTGATTAGATTAGCAATTTAGTACCTACATACATTTTCATTTTTAAAATTTTAAATTTGGTACTAAATTTTACACTTAGACTAAAGTTTTAGTACTAAAATTAAAATTTAGTAGTTAAATTTAATACTAAAATTTAAATTTGATCTCAAAAATAAAATTTAGTACTAAACATTAAATTAAGTGCTAAAAGTTAAATTAAGTACAAAAATTTAAATTTAGTACTAAAATTTAAATTTGGTGCTAAAAGTAAAATTTTAATTTTTGATACACTATATTTAACTTTTAGTACTTATTTAAATTTTAGTACTAAATTTAAATTTTGGTAGTAAATTTCAATTTTGGTACTAAATTTCAATTTTGGTACTAAATTTCAATTTTAGTACTAAATTTAAATTTTGGTACTAAATTTAAATTTTAGTGCTAAATTTAAATTTTGGTACTAAATTTCAATTTTGGTACTAAATTTCAATTTTGGTACTAAATTTAAATTTTGGTACTAAATTTCAATTTTAGTATGTACTACATTTAAATTTTAGTACTAAATATCAATTTTAGTACTAAATTTCAATTTTAGTACTAAATTTCACTTTTAGTACTAAATTTCAATTTAAGTACTTAATTTCAATTTTAGTACTTAATTTAAATTTTAGTATGTACTACATTTAAATTTTAGTACTAAATTTTACTCTTAGTACTAAATTTTACTTTTAGTACTAAATTTATATTTGTGTACTAAATTTAATTTTTAGTTCAAAATTTAAGTGTTAGTTAATTTTACTTTTAGCACTAAATTTAACTTTTAGTACTAAATTCAAATTTTAGTGCTAAATTTAAATTTTATTTATTCAAATATTTAATACTAAGTTTAAATTATGGTACTAAATTTTACTTTTAGTACATACTTAATTTAAATTTTAGTACTAAATTTTTCTTTTAGCATTAATTCCTTTAGTTAAATTTTAGTATTAAATTTAAGTTGTAGTACTAAATTTTTACTTTTAGTACTAAATTTTTACTTTTAGTACTAAATTTAAATTTTAATACTAAAAGTAAAAATTTAGTACTAAAAGTAAAAATTTAGTACTAAAACTTAATTTTAATACTAAATTTAAATGTTAGTACTAAATTTATATTTGTGTACTAAATTAAATTTTTAGTACAAAATTTAAGTGTTAGTACCTACTAATTTTACTTTTAGCACTAAATTTTACTTTTAGCACTTAATTCAAGTTTTAGTACTAAATTTAAATTTTAGTACTAAATTTAAATTTTAGTACCAAATATATTAATACTAAGTTTAAATTTTGGTACTAAATTTTACTTTTAGTACATACATACTTAATTTAAATTTTTGTACTAAATTTTTCTACTAAATTTAGTACTAAATTTAAATTTTAGTACTAAATTTAAATTTTAGTACTAAATTCAAATTTTAGTACTAAATTCAAATTTTAGTACTAAATTTAAATTTTAGTACTAAATTTTAGTTCTAAATTTAAATTTTAGTACTAAATTTTAGTTCTAAATTTAAATTTTAGTACTAAATTTTAGTTCTAAATTTAAATTTTAGTTCTAAATTTAAATTTTAGTTCTAAATTTAAATATTAGTACTAAATTTAAATTTTAGTACTAAATTTCAATTTTAGTACTAAATTTTAATTATAGTACTAAATTTCAATTTTAGTACTAAATTTCAATTTTAGTACTAAATTTCAATTTTAGTACTAAATTTCAATTTTAGTACTAAAATTTAATTTTAGTACTAAATTTCAATTTTAGTACTAAATTTAAATTTTAGTACAAAATTTATAAATTTAGTACAAAATTTATAAATTTAGTACTAAATTTAAATTTTAGTACTAAATTTAAATTTTAGTACTAAATTTAAATTTTAGTTCTAAATTTAGATTTTAGTACTAAATTAGTACTAAATTTTACTAAATTTCAATTTTAGTACTAAATTTCAATTTAAGTACTAAATTTAAATTTTAGTACTAAATTTCAATTTCAATTTTAGTACTAAATTTAAATTTTAGTACTAAATTTCAATTTCAATTTTAGTACTAAATTTCAGTTTTAGCACTTAATTTAATGTTTAGTACTAAATTTTATTTTTGACATCAAATTTAAATTTTAGTACAAAAAATTCTATTTTAATGAAAGGATGTTTTATAACAAAATTAAAATTTTAGTACTAAATGGAAAATTTAGAGCTCAAATTGAAAATATAAAAGATATAACTGCCTATATAGTATGCAAATTTTAGTCAAAAAACTTAAAAATTTAAGTACTAAAGTACGATTACATTATTATTTGACCCCCCAATTTCCATTTATTGAAATTCTTTATCATTTAGCCCAGCAGTTGTTATCATCCCTGCTGTCATTGTATTCTATTGATATCAAGTGTTTGACTTTTTAAATATTTAAATCCTCACAACAAGAGAAAAATTTAAATGCTTTGTAGCCAGGCTGGCTCAAAATTGTTGTGTGTGTTTGTTTTTGTGTCTGCCAGAGTTCATTGAGAGTGTGATGTGGCTGCTAAAGACAGTCAGTCGGTTGTTTGCTTTGTTTCCTTTTGAGGACAGTGCGTTTGTTTTATATATTTTATAAAGGGTATATGTATATGTATGTTTATTGATATTGTTTTTGTGCTGAACTGTTTTGTAATATTTATGGTAAATTTGTTGTCACTGCTAGTGCTGCTGCATGTTGATGACATATTAAAAACAAAAAGGCACTGGAAAAGATAAAGTTCTCGCTGTAAGTTTCCATGGTGTCTTTTAAAGAAAAAAAAACTTAATTTGCAGCATTTTTTTTAAAAAGTATATGTTGAATTTGACCTATCTTTTCGACAGTTTGTAGCATTCCACACAAATGCAAGTCTACTCAAATGCACACATGTAGGGTTTGTATTTAATGCTGCCTTTGTTGCATATTGTGAAAGTGATTTTGCCTTTATTATTTTATAACGGAAGGGTGTCCTTCCCCTCATGGCTAGCTCTACTTGTTTTCGCTCTTGTCCTCTTGACTCTGTGGATTCTTTATTAAACTGCTGCAACTAGTTTTGTGTGAGTGTGTCTGACAATTTCAACATTGTTGGACCAGCGGTTGTTGTTTTCATTTTGTTGATATTTTCTACACAATTGTGCATTATTTGTGCTGGTGAATGGAAAAAATGTCACAAACAGAAATTTGAAATTATTGCAATTGAATTGAATAATTTTCAATTATCGAACTTATTCGTTTAAACATTTTACACACAATATGAGGAGCAAAAATAAATGTTTAATATAGCAAGAGTGAAAAGAATTAAACAAATTTGGCGATATTATAAATTGGGTATTTTTATACCCTGCTAAGGAGGTAGCAGTCCTTGCACTAAAAGTTTAAATCTATTTGGATTATGAATTATTCTACACACCCAAATATATTTTTTCTTTTATTGATTTTTCAGTTTTTATCATTACACCACAAAATTTTAATTGAAATTTTCAATTTTGTTTGTTTTATATCAATGTATGTATGTCAATTTTTTTCCACAGTTTATTCTAAATTACATGTTTGTTTTGCAATTTTATAAATTTCTATATTTATATCATTTTATTTTGTGGCAGCAGTTTTTTTCTCTAGTTTTTGGCTGGATTTAAGCATTTATCTCATTAGCAACATAACACAATTGTGTTGGCCAAAAATTTAGCGTATTTACATACATATGAGTGAGTGTCTGTTTGTATGGCAACATTAAGCATTTATGTTTTAAATGTTGGATTTTTTTGAGCTTATTTTTTCTTTACATTATTTTTCTTTCGTTCTTCATTGTTTATCTGTGGGTTTTATTTGTAAGCCATTATATTTGTATGTCTGTGTAAGCGAAATTTTGTTTACAATTTAAATGGTTTTTGGATACAAATGTTATTTGGTCTAAAGTACTATTTGCATTTGACAATGTGGGTCAAAATTTAGATCGATTTATAAAGTCATACAAAAAATTATTTTAAAGAGGAAAAAAAATCTTTTTAAAAATAGAAATTTAGAATATATACACTTTACTATGAGTGGCAAGGGGATATATAAGATTGTCCTTCCATTTTTAGTTTCTACATTTCTTAATTGCATCATTTAGCGGAGTCGATATGGCCATGTCTGACTGTCGGTCTTTGTGTTGAAATCAACTTCCCGTAGACCGCAAATAACTTACATGATTCATAAATCAATATATACGCAATTTTTTAACCGATTCGGTTGCTATTCAAATTTGAGAAAATTCGGCCCACAAATTGCTGAAATATAAAGTCATTAATATTTAATTAATATATTTAAAAGTCCGTTGCAACGACGTACATATATGTATAAGGCCATAGCAGGTTGGACTTACAATGGATAATACTGGGAAAAATATTTTTAACCCGAATTTATTTTCTCCAAAAAAAATTTTTTTTTTCATATATTTTTTTTCCAAATAATTTAAAAAAAAAATTAAAAAATAAAAGAAATTCTACCAACATTTAAAATAAGTACTAAAAGTAAAATTTAGTACTAAAATTTAATAATGAAATTTCAATTTACATGAAATTTAGTACTAAAATTTAATAATAAAATTTTACTTGAGTTCTAAAACTTATATTTAGTGCTAAAAGTAAGATTTAGTAGTAAAATATAAATTAAGTACTAAAATTTTAATTTAGTAAGAAAATTTAAATTTAGTACTAACAGTAAAATTTAGTACTAAAATTTTAATTTAGTTCTAAAATTTAGTCCCAAAATAAAATTTAGTGCTAAATAAAAATTTAGTGCTAAATAAAAATTTAGTGCTAAAAGTAAGATTTAGTACTAAAATTAAAATTTAGTACTAAAATTAAAATTTAGTACTAAATTTAAATTTAGTATTAAAATTTAAATTTAGTACTAAAATTTAAATTTAGTACAAAAATTTAAATTTAGTACCAAAATTTAAATTTAGTACTAAAATTTAAATTTAGTACTAAAATTTTAATTTAGTACTAAAATTTTAATTTAGCACTAAAATTTTAATACTAAAATTTTAATTTAGTACTAAAATTTTAATTCAGTACTAAAATTTCAATTTAGTACTAAAAGCAAAATTTAGTACTAATACTTAAATTTAATACTAAAATTTAACTAAAGGAATTTATGCCAAATGAAAAATTTAGTACTAAAATTTAAATTAAGTATGTACTAAAAGTAAAATTTAGTACCAAAATTAAAACTAGTATTCAAATATGTTGTACTAAAATTTGAATTTAGTACTAAAATTTAAATTTAGTACTAAAATATAAATTTAGTACTAAAATTTAAATTTAGTACTAAAATTTAAATTTAGTACTAAAATTTAAATTTAGTACTAAAATTTAAATTTAGTACTAAAATTTAAATTTAGTACTAAAATTTAAATTTAGTACTAAAATTTATATTTAGTACTAAAATTTAAATTTAGTACTAAAATTTAAATTTAGTACCAAAATTTAAATTTAGTACTAAAATTTAAATTTAGTACTAAAATTTAAATTTAGTACTAAAATTTAAATTTAGTACAAAAATTTTAATTTAGTACTAAAATTTTAATTTAGTACTAAAATTTTAATTTAGTACTAAAATTTTAATTTAGTACTAAAATTTTAATTTAGTACTAAAATTTTAATTTAGTACTAAAATTTTAATTTAGTACTAAAATTTTAATTTAGTACTAAAATTTTAATTTAGTACTAAAATTTTAATTTAGTACTAAAATTGTAATTTAGTACTAAAATTTTAATTTAGTACTAAAATTTTAATTTAGTACTAAAATTTTAATTTAGTACTAAAATTTTAATTTAGTACTAAAATTTTAATTTAGTACTAAAATTTTAATTTAGTACTAAAATTTTAATTTGTACTAAAATTTTAATTTAGTACTAAAATTTTAATTTAGTACTAAAAGCAAAATTTAGTACTAAAACTTAAATTTAATACTAAAATTTAACTAAAGGAATTTATGCTAAATGAAAAATTTAGTACTAAAATTTAAATTAAGTATGTACTAAAAGTAAAATTTAGTACCAAAATTAAAACTTGGTATTCAAATATTTTGTACTAAAATTTGAATTTTGTACTAAAATTTGAATTTAGTACTAAAATTTTAATTAAGTACTAAAAGTTAAATTTAGTGCTAAAAGTAAAATTAAGTAGGTACTAACACTTAAATTTTGAACTAAAAATTTAATTTTGTACACAAATATAAATTTAGTACTTAAATTTAAATTTAGTACTAAAATTTAAATTTAGTACTAAAATTTAAATTTTAGTACTAAATTTTACTTTTGTACTAAATTTAAATTTTAGTACTAAATTTAAATTTAGTACTAAAATTAGAATTTAGTACTAAAATTTAAATTTAATAGTAAAATTTATACTTATTTAATTTTAATTTAATACACAATTGAATACTAAAATTAAAATTTAGTACATTAAGAATTAAATTGAATTGATTAAAAGTAAAATTTAGTACATACTAAAATTTAAATTAAGTATTAAAAAAGTTAAATTTAGTACTAAAAGTGAAATTTAGTACTAAAAATTAAATTGAATACTGAAATTGAGTATGTATTTAAATAAATATACATACATATGTAGCACTAAAATTTCAATTAATTATACCCTACACCACCATAGTGGGAGGGTATTATGCGTTTGTGCAGATGTGTGTAACGCCCACAAATATTAGTCTAACACCACCTTAAAGTATACCGATCGACTTAGAATCACTTTCAGAGTCGATTAAACGATGTCCGTCTGTCCGTCTGGCTGGCTTGTTGGCTTGTTGGCTGGCTGGCTGGTTGGCTGGCTGTCCATGTAAACCTTGTGCGCAGAGTACAGTTCACAATTTTGAAGTTATTTCTATAAAATTTGGTACATATAATATCTTCGGCCCAAGGGCGAAGCCTATTGAAACTGGCTGAAATCGGTCCATTATTTCACCTAGCCCCCATACAAATGTCCTAGCGAAATTGGACTTTATCGGTCATAAATGTTTAATTTATACATGTATCTACACAAAATTCGCTCCAAATAAGTTCTATATATACAAAATACATGTCACCAAATTTTGTTATGATCGGTCCATAATTAGTCATAGCTCCCATATAGACCCGCTTCCGAAAATCACTTTAACGTGCATAAATCGCTTAAAAATGTTGTTATACTCACAAAATTCAACATAGTAAATTTTCATATAGACATAAATCAAACGACCTAATTTCATGGTGATCGGTCCATAATTGGTCATAGCCACCATATAAGGCCCACTTCCGAAAATCACTCAAAAATATAAATTATTGAAATTTTAAATGAAAAATGTTTTTGCTCTTTTACTTAGTGTAGGGTATTATATGGTCGGGCTTGACCGACCATATTTCTTACTTGTTTTTTCTTAAATTTTGGCATTTGCAACACTTAACGTAATTTTATAATTTAAACTAAACCCTTTTAAAATCAATAAATTTTCATTTTTTGACTCACCTGCCTCGCATTTCTTCTGTCGGCCAATCGCCACTGCCCCAGGGCATTTCCGTTGTACCCAGTATCAAGCCAAAGATGAAACCAAATAGACAAGAGATAAACATGCCCACTGCCAATGTTATGAAGCCCACGCGCTAAAAACAAAAAAAAAACATTAAATATATAAATTTCATTTAACTAAATTATTTAGGAGTACACATATGTATGTAGACAAAACTTTTTTAAATTAATAATTGACACTTAAAAACTTTTTAACATTTTTATAAACGATAAAATATTTAAGACTTTTCTAACTTTTTGAAATTATTATTTTCAAATACATAATCTTTTAAATTATTTAAATTTTCATTATATATAAGTAGAACTTGAAACATTTTATTAAACAAAATTACTTTATCTAAAAAATATTAACAGTAAAAGTGTGCAGATTTTAATCACAAATTTTCCTGCTCTTCAGAAATGATAGACACTTGTATGTCTGCTGACATACTTAAAAGTTTATTCACTTACTAAGTATACATATGTATGTATGTAGATTTAGCTAGTCCTGTCTACATGCAATTTTATTATCAATTTTATAGTTTATCATATGTGTAAAGTTGCTGTTGCTGCAAGTCAAAGTCTTTAGTTACTACACAGCGACTATTTACAATATTTGTCTACTACTCTTTTCCTTTTTTATCCTTTTTTAGCTCCTCTTTTCTATGGCCACCTTGTTTCAGAGAATTTGTATTTTATTTTGCAGCAACTTACTTATTTGCTTTTTATACGTACACGAGTTTCAATTAAAATTTAATTGAAACATCATTATTCACATCATCATCATCATTATTACGATAGAGTATAAAACAAGTAGATACAAATAGAGAGTGATAAATACACTTCAAAATTCAAGCCATTGTGCTGAGAATATCTATAGAAAAGTAGGTGGAGTGATAAGTAAGAGCCAGGAAAAGTAATATAAAGTTATGACAAAATTATAGTAATCAAATAAACCTAAAATATGCCAGCAAAAACAAATGTCTACTACTTACTTTCTGGATTACTTGGAAGTAGTCGAGTAATGACTTATTTATTATCAAATGTATATATTCCTATTTATATGACATTTTTAGGGGAAGATTGTGATTTTACTACTGACGACTGTGAGTTCTTGAGATCGCTTCTAAAGTCATTACTAGTTATATCAATGTAACTACTTATTATAAGCGGTATTCGTCTTATGTGGCTTTATATATTCCTTTTATTTGAAATGAAAATTACTTTTTATTTACTTTTCATTTTTTTGCTACATATTATTACTTTTGCAATTATTATATTTCAATCGTTTTATTTTGTGAATTTTCAACAAGCTCAACTAAGTATTAAACAATACTTAAAGAAAATTTAACCAGAATATAAAAATAATAATAACAATACATCAGAAATAAGATAAAAAAAAGTACTGCACTTAACCCAGTTAGTGTTAAAAGAAAAGAAAAATATAATTGAAAATAAACTTTTGTTATTGAGAATACTCGAGGAATAGATTATTATTTTATGTAAGTATATAAACAAAATTCTAAGATTTACAAATATGTAGTTCTTAAACAAAAACGGAGATTTTAAATTACGAAACTTCTACAAATGCTCAAAAGCTTAATATAGCTTTATTTGCTAATAGTTAAACAAAAGCATTTGCTATATTTTTGGACCATGGGAAAAACACCACGAACTTTGTTTCTTGGAAACCTAATTTGAGAAACCAAAATATTCGTTAAAATGAATAAAATTTAATATAAATAATTTTTTTTTAATATTTCTGTTCATTTTTAATTCTTAACCAAACTTTATTTTCTCCAACAAAAGCTTTTACGAAATTTTATTTGTTCATTTGAAATATTTAATGAAACTTTAGTTTCTAAATCAAAAACTTTTTATAAAGAGCTTTTAGTAAATAAGCTTTAATATAAATATGAACTAATTATACCCTACACCACCATAGTGGGGAGGGTATTATGCGTTTGTGCAGATGTGTGTAACGCCAAAAAATATTGGTCTAACACCCACCCTAAAGTATACCGATCGACTTAGAATCACATTCTGAGTCGATTAAACGATGCCCGTCCGTCCGTCTGGCTGTCCATGTAAACCTTGTGCGCAGAGTACAGGTCGCAATTTTAAATATATTTCGATAAAATTTGGTACATATAATTTTTTTGGCCCAAGGACGAAGCCT
Organism: Calliphora vicina; assembly: GCF_958450345.1. Lineage (NCBI taxonomy): Eukaryota > Metazoa > Arthropoda > Insecta > Diptera > Calliphoridae > Calliphora > Calliphora vicina. The sequence goes on from NC_088781.1 coordinate 136,833,842, forward strand.
ATTGAAACTGGCTGAAATCGGTCCATTATTTCACCTAGCCCCCATACAAATGTCCTCTCGAAATACGACTTTATCGGTCATAAATGTTTAATTATACCCTACACCACCATAGTGGGGAGGGTATTATGCGTTTGTGCAGATGTTTGTAACGCCCAAAAATATTAGTCTAACACCCACCTTAAAGTATACCGATCGACTTAGAATCACTTTCTGAGTCGATTAAGCGATGTCCGTCCGTCCGTCCGTCTGGTTGGCTGGCTGGCTGCCCATGTAAACCTTGTGCGCAGAGTACAGGTCGCAATTTTGAAGATATTTCGATGAAATTTGATACATATTATTTTTTCGGCTCAAGGACCAAGCCTATTGAAACTGGCTGAAATCGGTCCATTATTTCACCTAGCCCCCATACAAATGTCCTCCCGAAATTGGACTTTCTCGGTCATAAATGTTTAATTTATATATGTATCTCCACAAATTCCGCTCCAAATAAGTTTTATATACACAAAATTCATGTCACCAAATTTTGTTACGATCGGTGCATAATTAGTCATAGCTCCCATATAGACCCGCTTCCGAAAATCACTTTAACTTTCTTAAATCACTTAAAAATGTTGGTATACTCACAAAATTCAACATAGTAAAATTTCATATAGACATAAATCACACGACCTAATTTCATGGTGATCGGTCCATAATTGGTCATAGCCCCCATATAACCCCACTTCCGAAAATCACTCAAAAATATAAATTATTGAAATTTTAAAAGAAAAATATTTTTACTCATTTACTTGGTGTAGGGTATTATATGGTCGGGCTTGACCGACCATACTTTCTTACTTGTTTTTTTTAAGGGTTTTTGTTTTTACTGTTTAAGTAAATGAAATAAATATATTTTTGTTGATTTTTTTATGCGATTTTTAATTAAAATTTGAATTTATGCGGTTTTTTAGAATTTTGGAATGAATCATTAGTTTTTATATGAAGCTAGAGTATCGTTTTATGCGAATTCAATTTATGCGACTTTTTTTGGAACGCATCTATCGCATAAAACGAGACCTGAGTGTATATAAGTTTGTTATTCCGTTTGTAATTTCTACATTTTTCATTTCCGACCCTATAAAGTATATATATTCTGGATACTTATAGATAGCGGAGTCGATTAAGCCATGTCCGTCTGTATGTCTGCCTGTCTGTCTGTTGAAATCAATTTTCTGAAGACCCAATTTATTTTCGGGATCCAAATCTTCAATAATTCTATCAGACATGCTTTTGAGAAGTTTGCTATTTAAAATCAGCAAAATCGGTCCATAAATAACGGAGATATGAGCAAAAAACCGGGACAAACTAGATTTTTCACCTATTTTTGATCTATATCTAGATTACTAAGTCATTAATATAGACAATATGGATATCTAATGATAGATAAGTCCATTGCAACGATGTAGATAAGGCTATAGTAAGTTGGACCTACAATGGGTCAAAATCAGGAAAAATATTTTTTAACCCGAATTTTTTTTTCATCCAAAAATTTTTTTGTCATACTTTTTTTTACAAAAAAAAAGAATTTAAAAACAATTTAAAAAAAAAAAAATTGAAAAACAATTAAAAAAAATTAAATTTTGTTATTTAAAAATATTTAAAAAAATTTATATTAAAGTATAATTTGGTGAAGGGTATATAAGATTCGGCACAGCCGAATATAGCTCTCTTACTTGTTTAATTTTATTTTATTTTGAATTATTGTAATTTTAAAACCTTAAAGAAATTTTTTTTTATAAAAAAATAAGCTTTTACACCATAGCAACACATGTCAAGGTATAAAATCCCTGCAATAGGAAACCTGCAGAACTACCATCCTAAATAACACCTTATCCTTATCCTGTTTTATAAATTCATTTCAAATTTATCTATACAAATTTAAACAAAACTCCAACACATAGAATCCTAAAGCCTGAATGTTGAAAAATATGCAAAAAAAAACCAAGAAAAATCCTCAAGTATGTGGATTTTTAAACATTTTTTTCTTAAGACAAAAAAAATACTTTTAACATACATTATGTTTGCAGTATTATTTTTTTGGTGGCAAGTGAAATGTTTTCTTCATAAATATAAAAACAGCAAATATATTTACCAAATATACAAACTACAAAAATGCATGTGACATGATTTCTAAAGTGAAGTAAAAAATAAAGAAAAGAAGTAAAATCTAGGTTAACACATCTCACATAAATACTCGTGCGAATACGGTATTGTAATGCTCTCATAAAACGTATTCAATAGATTTTTTTCTGAATAAAAATTTCAAAAGAATTTTATTTTTCTGTTAACAAGAAAAAAATTATTTAACTTATACCGATTTTAAACAAATTCATTACAACTATTTAAGTGAATAAGAAAAAACTTAACACCTGCTTTAAATTACACAGGTTCCAAATAAAAACTCAATTTTCAAAGTAACTTTTGTGTAAATGTCATTCAGCTCTTGCATTTCACATGAACAAATAAAATGCATTTTATAAATTGATCACCATTTTATGTTATTAATTTTTATCATACGAAAAACATATTCATTTGCACTAAAACCAAATGAAACATGTTTTTTGTCCTCCCCCCTGAAATATGCAATGGTTTTGTTGCCGATTTTAAATATTTATTGTGTGAAAATGCCAGATGATCTGTTTAAAATATGTCAAACATAATAAAGAGTCCAATAAATGTATTTTGCTGCATACGGCTGTGTGCTTTTTTGGAGTTTTTTTTGGTTTTTTTTTTTTTGCTGAATTGACACAAATCGCATAATTGTTTTGTAAAAACATATAACAAATGGTTTAAAACGATTGAATAATATTTTGTGAATTTACTCATACATATGGAAAACAATGAATTGCATAAAATTGTAAAAGGGAAGCTAACAGATTTTATAGTGATAAATTAAACTCTGAATATATTAAAATATATAAAAAAACTAAATGATCAAGATCTTAGTATTAGCTATTTGTTATCTACTGTGTAGAAATATTTAGATAATAAGCATCTAAATTGAATTTACCATTAGTAAACTGTGATTACCCTTATTTATTGATATTATTTCTACACAAAAAAAAATACAATTTGTCTGCCAAAAAAATTCACTGTCATTTATTTTAGTCATTTAATATTCAGTCATTTATTTCTTGCATAAATTTGTCACAAAAGTAAGCTCTGACAATACCTGCATTATGGAAATATAATTTGAAATATAGTAATTTTTGATGGTTTTATTTATAACTTTTACCATAAAATTAAAAAGTAATAAAACAAGATAGAATCAAATTGAAAGACCAACATGTGGCGCAAAATTTCAGCATAGAACTATAATTCATAAACTAAATTTTAGTATTAAAGTTTTAATTTGGAACTGAAATTTCAATATCTAATATAAAATTAGTACTAAAATTTGCATTTGATGCTAAAATTCAAATTTTGTACTAAAATTTGGAATTAACACTAAAATATAATTCTAACTTTAATTTGGTACTAAAATGTCTATTTTAGATGCAAAAATGATTTCAAAACGACAAAAGGTGTGATGAGTTTGTTTGAATTATTTTGTCTTATTAGTTTCAAATTCCAATTAATTTACTTCAAAAGGAATTTACCGAAATTAAATTTTCACATTTTAATTAAAGTAAACAAATGGAGAGTTGCATATTTTGTTGTTTTTTGCTATAAAAATTCTACGGAATGAACCAAAAATTGAATATGAAATCAATTGAAATTCATCACACCTAAATTGAAATTGATTTCAGTTTTGAAAACGATCGTTTTTCATCACATGCCTGAATATTTCTATTTTGTACTTAATTAGAATTAACTATTAAAGGATTATTTTGGTACTCAAATTGCACAGAATTTTCACGTTTGTACTAAAATTTTAATTTAGTACTAAAATGTTAACTTTGTACTAAAATTTTAATTTAGTACTAAAATTTTAATTTAGTACTAAAATTTTAATTTAGTACTAACATTTTAATTTGGTACTAAAATTTTAATTTAGTACTAATATTTTAATTTAGTACTAAAATGTTAATTTAGTACTAAAATTTTAAATTAGTACTAAAATTTTAATTTAGTACTAAACTTTTAATTTAGTACTAAAATTTTAATTTAGTACTAAAATTTTAATTGAGTACTAAATTTTAATTGAGTACTAAATTTTTAATGCAGTATTAACATTTTAATTTAGTTCTAAAATTTTAATTTAGTTCTAAAATATTAATTTAGTACTAAAATTTTATTTTAGTACTAAAATTTTAATTTAGTACTAAAATTTTAATATAGTAATAAACATTTAATTTAGTTCTAAAATTTTAAATTAGTACTAAAATATTAATTTAGTACTAAAATTTTAATTTAGTACTAAAATTTTAATTTAGTACTAAAATTTTAATTTAGTACTAAAATTTTAATTTAGTACTAAAATTTTAATTTAGTACTAACATTTTAATTTAGTACTAAAATTTTAATTTAGTACTAAAATTTTAATTTAGTACTAAAATTTTAATTTAGTTCTAAAATTTTAAATTAGTACTAAAATAGTAATTTAGTACTAAAATAATAATTTAGTACTAAAATAATAATTTAGTACTAAAATAATAATTTAGTACTAAAATTTTAATTTAGCAACTATTTTGGCTAAAATTATAATTTAGTACTAATATTAAATTTTGGAACTAAAATTATAATTTAGTACTAAAATTATAATTTAGTACTAAAATTATAATTTAGTACTAAAATTATAATTTAGTACTAAAATTTTAATTTAGTACTAAAATTATAATTTAGTACTAAAATTTTAATTTAGCAACTATTTTGGCTAAAATTATAATTTAGTACTAATATTATAATTTAGTACTAAAATTATAATTTAGTACTAAAATTATAATTTAGTACTAAAATTATAATTTAGTACTAAAATTTTAATTTAGTACTAAAATTTTAATTTAGTTCAAAAATTTTAAATTAGTACTAAAATTTTAATTCAGTACTAACATTTTAGTTTAGTATGTACTAAAATTTTAATTTAGTACTAAAATTTTAATATAGTAATAAACATTTAATTTTAAATTAGTACTAAAATAGTAATTTAGTACTAAAATTTTAAATTAGTACTAAAATAGTAATTTAGTAATACTTAAATGTTAATTTAGTACTAAAATGGTAATATAGTACTAAAATGGTAATTTAGTACTAAAATGGTAATTTAGTACTAAAATCTTAATTGAGTACTAAAATTTTAATTTAGTACTAAAATTTTAATTTAGTACTAAAATTTTAATTCAGTACTAACATTTTAATTTAGTATTAAAACTTTAATTTAGTACTAAAATGTTAATTCAGTACTAACATTTTAGTTTAGTATGTACTAAAATTTTAATTTAGTAGTAAAATGTTAATTTAGTACTAAAATTTTAATTTTATACTAAAAGTTAATATAGTATGTACTAACATTTCAATTTTGTACCAAAATTTGGTACCAAAATTCAGTACTAAAATTTCAATTAAGTAGCTATTTACTAAAATAGTTTTGTTAACATATAAAATTTTTACTAAGATTTAAATTTACAACAATATTTCAATGTTTTATTAAAATTTAAATTCATTACTAAAATTTAAATTTTTGCTATTGTAAAAGTAAAATTTTTTTAATTAAAAATGCGGGATTTTTTAAAATTGTTTGCTTTTGTTTTGAAAAATTGTATAGTATAAAGTTATTTAAAGTATTGGCCATTGTTAGCTCTGACCTTTTCCCATTTTTCTGGCAACATATGGATTTCGAGCCAAAAGAGCTGCTCGAATACTTTGTTCCAAAATCGGAGAGCGTTGTGCATTGATTGAAACCAATAGTACAGATACAGATCGATTGAAACACTTTTTAACAGACACTGTAACATGTGGCCGAATGATATCATGGTGTAATATTACAGTTTCATATCTGTCCGTATATTCTGAGATTTTTTTCGGACAATGCTAGCTTCAAACGAATCAGTTGCGTTCGGTACAGGTTTCCTATGATGGCTAGGTCAGATTTCAGAAGCTCATTATAGATACGACTCTTTTGCTCCCACCAAATACAGAATATTATATTAGAGGCCATGGATGTTTGTTTTTTCATGATTCGGTGCAAAATTGATTTTCTTTTATAGCGTTCGGACATGCAAAATCGTCATTGAAGGTCTCTCGGCGGCAAATCGAATGGTACCCAATTTCCCTGCTTTTCGATGAATCCAACTCTTGTTGAGTTGCCTCCAATTCTTGGTCTTCAAACTTGTTTGGCTATTCTGGGCTTAAAAATTACCACTTCTCAACCGCACAAAAAATCTCTGGCACTATGAAACCGATTTTACCGCTCTTATTTTAAATTAGATTTTATATTAAAAAATTTAAACCACTACTATGTTATTATTTGCTCTAGATATAAATATCCTTAGTAGCTACAATGTTAGGCACCTTAATAATTCGTTTAAGAAATTAAAAATTGTAGTTGAGTGACAAAAATTCAGTTATTTCAACAAAAATGCTTGTTTGCCTACTGACTATCGTTTGATGGAACTGTAAAATCTAAGGATATAATAAAATCATTCGATTAGCAACTATTTTGGTCATCACAACGAATGTGAATATTGTAAATTAAAGAAGAAAACTTAAAAAGCAAATCCTGAAAATTCCTGACAAAAAAGTGCAGAAATTTTCTGGGCCTTATAATAGTCATAATCCTTGTACTATTCTTAGCCTTTCTTCTTATCTCACTCCTATTTCTAATTCAGTCTTTATTCCTAGACCTATTCCTAGTCTTATTCTTAGCCATATTCCTGGTGCTACTCCCAACCCTATTCCTAGTCATATTCATTATTGAATTCCTGAACTTATTCCTAGTAATAATCCTAGTTTTAGTTCAAATCTCATTCCTATTTCTAATCATATTCCGAGCCTCATTCCTGGTTTTATATTAATTCCTATATTAATTCCTATTTATAGACCTAATCATATTGCTTGTCCTATTCCTTGTTGTATTCCAAACACTGTTCGTAGACCTATTAGTCTTATTCTTAGTTTAATTCCTATTCCTGGTCAAATTCCTTTTTGTAATCAGATTCCTAGTCCAATCCATATTCCTATTCTTGGAACTATTCGTAAACCTATTCCTAGTCATATATTAGCCATGTTCCTATTCATATTCTTAGCACTATTATTATTCCTTGGATTGATTTTGGTACTAAAATTTCAGTTTGGTATTAAAATTTCAATTTGGTACTAAAATTTCAAAATACATATACAAAAATTTTTAAATACCTTCCAAAATTGCCCTCTTATTTAAGCATACAATGTTTAAATTAATGACTTTTCAATTTAAATGAATTATAATGTTTTTACACACTATAAATGAATTGTAGATATAAAACCATATGTGGGCACATAAGACCACCAGCACCAGCATGGCAGCCACAAATTTTAATTGTATTTCTTCGAATATTCAGTCCAGTCCAGAACAAGAGATTTAAATATAAATTGAAAAATATACATATTGTTGTCGAAATGAGCAAATAAGCAAGGCAAATATTTGGTAGAAAAAATAATATATTTTAATATTTTAAACATATTTTGACACATTTTATGGAAAACATTGATTTGCTTTAATTTGCCAATAAGTTTAAAATAACTCAAGTTATAATGTTGGGATTTTCTTAAAGTAACTTTTGAAATGTTTTAAAAATAAGAACACCTTTACCTCTCTCATGTATCCATTAAGTATGAATTTAAAAAATAATTAATATAGAAAACTTTTAAGTAGCAGCTCTTAGTACACTTACCACCAACTCTCTGTCGGATATAATTGTGCCAAATGTTATCGACATTACGGGACCCATTAGGGGGGAGACCAACATGGCAGCGGTAATGTTTGGTGCATTATTTTCCACTAAACCCAATGCGGCTAAAGAGCTACAAATACGTAACAGAATACACAAACACTCAGAAATAATTAAAAATTGAACAGTGCAAAACCAAAAAAAAAAACAAGAAAAACATTTAAATGCAGACATAGAACGGGAAAGCGGTTGGAAAAGAACATTACAACCACAGACGGTTGTGTAGCAAGAACCAGCTTACAGCCAGCCAACCAACAAACAATTAAAAATGCAACATTTAATACGATCAACATGAAAATCATCTGTCTATAAACCACACAAACACACATCAGTACTAGAAACAACTCAAACACACATTCAGGCATTTTAACTAAAAACACTTACAACCTTAAATACCACCACCATTACTCTATTATAAACATGTCTAAACATGTCTATGGCAAGTGGTGTGTTCGTTTGTAAAAGGTTTGGCATAACTAAATTTCAATACTAAAACATGACGTTTTATGGTTTCTCTTCTTACAAAACCTAAGCTAAAGGGGAAGGGGTAGAGGGGCTGGAAGGCGTAGTATGGCTTTAGCAGTTTAATGACTTTGTGTATGTAGAAAACTTACTCGGCTGTTACAATTAATAGTAAATAATCGAAGGATAATGAACCACCAGATCGTACACCATCAACAACTTGTTTGACAGTGAGTTTCGACTTAATGGATTCAACAAAATTATTCCATTTCGACAGCTCTTCACCATCCATGGGATCGCTGGAAAGAGAAAGAAAAACAATTAATGGAAAATGTTAAACTAAAGGAGAAAACCAGGATAATGAAGAATTATTAAGAAATGAGCTAGATAAACAGTGATATGCAATGATTCTAGGTTATTCACCCTTATCCTGGTTGGCTTAAGCATCTTACGCCTACGACAGTTTCGCACTAGATTAAAGATAAAATTCAAACTGTTTCTTTAATCTAGTACGAAACTGTCGTACCACGATAAAGGTGATTGTCTTTTAAATGAAAATTGATTTTAAAGATTCGTCCTCTGGCAGTATCATAAATATATATCACGACCCATTCGTAATAATTTTCCTAGTTCTATTCATATTTCTTAAAATTTTATTACTTCCAGACAATTTATTAATCTTATTTTGTGTCTGATATTTTGTCTAACTGTAATATCGCTATTGTTAGTCATATTGCCATTATGTCTAGTCTTATTCCTATGAATAGGAGTAAGAATTGTAATAGAATTGTGACTAGAACTAACTAGTTCTAGTTCCATTAATAGTCCAATTCATAGGCACAATCCTATTCCTATTCTTACTCTTACTCCTATTCATATTATTATTTTTATTCCTTTTCCAAATCCTAGAGCAGTTCCTTGTCCTATTCCTGGTTCTATCCCTAGTCATATTCTTAGTCATATTCCTAGTCAAATTTTTAGTCCTATATCATATTCAAACTTTTGTTCCTAGTCCTATTAATTGTTATTTTCCTAGGACAATTCCTAGTCCCAATTTTAGTCCTTTTTCTAAGCTTCTTTATCCTACTCAAAGGCGTATGCCATTATTATATTCTTAGTATTATTCCTATTCCTGGACCTAACAATAGTCATAATCCTTGTCCAATTCTTAGTATTTTTTTTATTCAATTCCCAATTCAAGCCTTATTCCTGGTCATATTGCTAGCTGTATTCTCTGCCATATTCCTACTATTCCTGGCAATATTCCTAGTCATATTCTTGAACTTATTCCTAATCATAATCCTTGTCTTATTTAAAACCTCACTCCTATTTTTAATCACATTACAAGCCTTGTTCCTAATAAATTTGCGATTCCTAATTGAATTCTTAGTAACACTTCTGGTTATATTCCTATTATAATTCTTCCATGTCCTACTCCAAGCGCTATTCCTAGTCATAATTCCTGTCCAATTTCAAATCTCACTCCTATTTCTAATCATCTAATCTTAATTCTTGGAAATTTAGCTATTTATGATCGAATTTCTTGTCCTTCTCCTGGTACTATCCCTATTCTAATGGTTATTTATAGACCTAATCATATTCCTTGTATGATTCCTAGTACTATTACTTTTACTAGTCCCATTCCTTGTCATGTTCTTAGTCCTATTCCTGGACATATTCTTATTCATATTCTTAGACATGTTCCTAATCGTATTGTATTCCTACTCATATTCCTTGTCATAATGCTAGTTTTATTCCTATCCAAAATCCTTTTCCAAGTATTAGTAGTTCTTCTTACCTATTTTTTACCTATTCTCAATCCAATCCTTATTCATAGTATATTCCTAGTACTTCACCTGGCACTATTCCTATCCATATTCCTTGACCAATTCTTGAACTTATTCCTTAATCTTAATTTTTTCATGTCCTATTCCAAGCGCTATTACTAGTCATATTCTTGAACTAATTCCTTGTCATAATTCTTGTCCAATTTCAAATCTCACTGCTATTTCTAAGCATCTAATCTTAATTCTTGGTAATTTAGCTATTTACTATCCGTATTCTAATGGTTATTTATAGACCTAATCATATTCCTTGTATGATTTCTAGTACTATTACTATTACTTTTACTAGTCCCATTCCTTGTTCTTTTCCTTGTCATGTTCTTAGTCCTATTCCTGGACATATTCTTAGTCATGTTCCTAAACGTATTCCTACTCATATTCCTTGTCATAATCCTAGTTTTATTCCTAGCCAAAATCCTTAATTAGTAGTTCTTCTTACCTCACACCTATTCTCAATCCAATCCTTATTCCTAGTCATTCCTAGTAACACTTCTGGTTCTATTTCTATTCTAGTTCTTATTTATAGACATAATCATATTCCATATTTTATTCCAATTAGTTTTTTCCTTGCCCTATTCTTAGCACTATTCCTAGTCCTATTTCTGGACATAATACTCATATTCATAGCCATGTTCCTAATTCTATTTCTAGTACTTTTCCTGGTCCTACTCCTAGTTTTATTCCTAGTCATATTCCTTATCATAATATTAGTTTTGTTCCTAGACACAATCCTTGTCCAATCCTAAGTATCTTATCTCACTCCTATTCTCAATTTAATCCTTATTCCTTGTCATATTCTTAAGAAAATTAAAATTACTAATCCTGGCCATATTTCCTGGTCCTACTCCTAGTTTTATTCCTAGTCATATTCCTGATCATAATATTAGTTTTATTCCTAGTTTTAATCCTTGTCCAATTCTAGGCATCTTATCTCACTCCTATTCTCAATCTAATCCTTATTCCTTGTCCTATTCCTAGTCATATTCTTAAGCAAATTAAAATTACTAATTCTGGCCATATTCCTATCCATATTCTTTCACCAATTCTTTAATTTATTCCTAGTCCGAATCCTTGTCTTATTTCAAATTTCACTCTTATTCCTGATCATATTCAAAGCCTTATTCCAGGTATTTTAGCTACTTTCGAATTCCTAGTATCACCTCTGGTTCTGTTTCTATTCTAATTCTTATTTATAGCCATATTTCTTGTCATATTCCAAGCTCTATTTCTAGTCCAATTCCTGAACATATTCCTTGTCTTATGTCAAATCTCGCACCCATTCAATACCACATCCAAGGCTTATTTCTTTTAATTTATCTATTTATGATGAATTCCTAGTGCATTTCCTGGTACTATGTCTATTCTAAAGCTTATTTATAGACATAATTATATTCATTTTTCTATTCCTAGTCGTGGTGCTAGTACTATTCCATGTTGTTTTTCTTGTCGTATTCTTAGTACTATTGCTGCACCTAATCTTAGTCATATCCTTAATCCTATTTCTAGTACTTTTCATGGTCCTATTCCTAGTCGTATTCCTAGTCATATTCCTTGTCATAATCTTAGTTTCATTCCTAACCACAATCTTTGTCCAATTCTTACTATTTTTTCTTATTTCACTACTATTCCCAATCCAATACTTTTTCCTTGTCATATTCCTATTCATCTGCTTAGCCAAATTCGTAGTACTACTCCTGGCCCTATTCCTATCCATATTATTTGACCCATTCTTGAATTTATTCCTAGTCCTAATCCTCATCTTATTTCAAATCTCACTCCTATTTCTAATCATATTCCAAGCCTTATTCTCGTCATTTTTGCTATTTCTCATCGAATTCTTAGTATAACATCTGGTTATATTCCTATTCTTATTTTAATTTATAGACATAATCATATTCCTTGTACTATTCCATGTCAGAATCCAAGCACTATTTCAAGTCCAGTAATTGAACTTATTTCTACTCATAATCCTTGTCTTATTTCCAAACTCTCTCCTATTTATAATCATATTTCAAGCCTTATTCGTGGTAGTTTTTCTATTTGAGATCGAATTCGTAGTTCGTTTCCTGGTGCTATTCCTATTCTAAATCTTATTTATAGAGATGCTCATAATTCTCCATGTCATATTCCAGCAAATTCCTGAACGTATTCCTAGTCATAATCCTTTCATTTCTCTCCTATTTCTAATCATATTCCAAGCCTTATTCCTAATAATTTTTTCTATTTATGATCGAATTCCTAGTCCGTCTCCTGGTACTATTCCTATTCTAATATTTATTTATAGACATAATCGTAGTCATTGTCTATTCCTAGTCCTATTCCTTGTCATATTCTTAGTGTAATTCCTGGACCTAATCGTAGTCATATTCATATTCTTCCTGGACCTATTTCTAGTCATAATCATAATCCCTCTCCTATTCTTAGTCGCTCCTATTTCTGATCAAATTGCTACTCCTTTACCATATTAAAATTTTTACTGTAATTTCTTTTTTCCACTCACTTTCCTCTACATTTAATTCTCTTAAAATTAATAACTTTGTCCTTGCGGCACTCACATGAACGTTTCTTGTTTGCACCCGCTATTTTCCAATACATTACAATTGGAAATTTTATGGCAATTTCCTAAAGTGGCTGTATTATTTTGAGTCTTTCTTATTTTCGTTACTGGTTGTTATGCAAATGTTTCTATTTCTAACAACCCAAAACATAAAACTCACAAAAGCTGCTTTCTTTATATTCTTTTTGTGAGCTGCACATCGCCCGCCTTAATAACACATTGTTGCTTTAACACTTTATTTAACACAATAGAAGTAAATGTCAAATGTCGCCTTCAACAATGGCAACAGCAGCAAGTAGTAGCAGCCACATCATCAACAACAGCAGCCAGCAGAAATGATGACAATAGAGGAAAAAAAAAACAACTTATTGCCCTTATTTTCAAATACAGATCAATGGTTGCAAGGACTTCAAGGTTTCTACAGAACTGGCTGTTGTGGTTGTCGTGTCTCTTACTTTTTTTTAGCTTTGTTCTTCCTGTTGTCTGTGTTTGTATTTCTTTTTAACATTTTAAATCTTTTGTTGCTCGAAATAAAAAATAAGAAACAAATATTATAGAAACACTGTATTTACATTTTACAATTTCAAAACAATTGCCACGCCTTTTAGCCACAACTACTTTTATATATTTTTCTTTTTATCTTTTCATTTGATGTTGTAATGCGGTTGTATTTTATTTTATTACATTTGTGTTTAAGAGGAAAAATCTAGAAATTCTTTTTGTTTTTTCTTCTACTACCAGTTCTTAAACAATTTTAATATGTATAAAAATATATGGTATCTACTTCTATGGAGTTTGTTTTTTTTCCCGCTTTAGTATTTCGGTTATGTGGTGGTGTTTGTTTTCCATTTTCAAAACTGCTGCATTCGTATTGGTTTTGATGAGCTTGTTTGTGAAATGTAAATGAAAATCGTGGAATGTGGTGTTGTGCTTCGTTATTTTATTACCATTTTTCCAGAAATTAATTTATTTTATAGTAAGAGTTTTATGTGGTTTTTCAATTTTCTCTTACCTGTAATCCTCTGTAATGGTTAAGGCATCATAGCTTACACTGCAGGGTAATACGCTGCAAATGATACAGGATAAAGGATTTAAGAAAAGAAAAAGAAATTATTATATTAATGTTACATGTATTAAGAATACAAATTAATGGAAATCTTTTTATAAGGGTTATTCCAAAACTGTTGGAAGATTATGGGTAATGAAAAATATATTAAAAGGAGTTAGTAATGATTTCCAAATTCCAAATATTGCTTTGAATCATATTTGTCTTCTGCTAGTTCTAACACAAGTCATATTTTATTCCTAGTCCTTTTCATAGTAAGATTACTAGTACTTTTCTTTTTCTTATTCCTTGACATATGCTTAGTGCTGTTTCTAGTCGGATATTCTTGATTCTTAATCACATTCCTTGTTATATTCTTGGTCCTTTTCCTGGTATTTTTCCTTATCAGATTCCTGGAAGTATTCCTTGTCCTTTTCCTAGTATTATTCCCAGTGCTTTTCCTAGTCATAGAAAAAGCACGTCCACTAATACGCCCATTTATTAAATACATCTGCAAAATATATCGGTCTGCGATCAATCATATTTCAGACCAAAATTCGATTACTTATATAAAAATTCACAATAGCTCAAAACGATAATAACTTGGCCAATAAGCGTTGAATCAAGAAAAGGACCTCGATCTGTGAACTCGATCTGAAAAACTGAAAAGAAAAGCTGCTCGATCTGTGATCACTCATATTTCTGACAAAAAAATTATTTTTTTATATAAAAACTCAAAATATTTAAATTCGCCAATGTCTTGGCCAATAAGCATTGAATCAACAAAAGGACCCCGATCTGTTATCACTCATATTTCTGACAAAAAAATTATTTTTTTATATAAAAACTCAAAATATTTAAATTCGCCAATAACTTGGCCAATAAGCCTTTAATCAAGAAAAGCAGCTCGATCTGTGATCACTCATATTTTATACCAAAATTCGATTTTTTATATAAAAACTCAAAATATCTAAATCCGCTAATAACTTGGCCAATAAGCGTTTAATAAAGAAAAGGAGCTCGATCTGTGATCACTCATATTTCATACCAAAATTAGATTTTTTATATAAAAACACAAAATATCTAACTTGGCCAATAAGCCTTTAATCAAGAAAAGCAGCTCGATCTGTGATCACTCATATTTCTCAACAAAAATCGATTTTTTATATAAAAACTCAAAATATCTAAATTCGCTGATAACTTGGCCAATAAGCGTTGAATCAAGAAAAGGACCCCGATCTGTGATCACTTATATTTCTGACAAAAAATCGATTTTTTATATAAAAACTCGAAATATCTAAATTCGCTAATAACTTGGCCAATAAGCGTTTAATCACGAAAAGGACCTCGATCTGTGATCACTCATATTTCTTAACAAAAATCGATTTTTTATATAAAAACTCAAAATATCTAAATTCGCCAATATCTGGGCCAATAAGCGTTTAATCAACAAAAGGACCTTGATCTGTGATCACTCATATTTCTTAACAAAAATCGATTTTTTATATAAAAACTCAAAATATCTAAATTCGCTAATAACTAGGCCAATAAGCGTTCAATCAAGAAAAGGAGTTCGATCTGTGATCACTCATATTTCTTAACAAAAATCGATCTTTTATATAAAAACTCAAAATATCTAAATTCGCCAATAACTTGGCCAATAAGCGTTTAATCAAGAAAAGGAGTTCGATCTGTGATCACTCATATTCCTTAACAAAAATCGATTTTTTATATAAAAACTCAAAATATCTAAATTCGCTAATAACTAGGCCAATAAGCGTTCAATCAAGCAAAGGAGTTCGATCTGTGATCACTCATATTTCTGACAAAAAATCGATTTTTTATATAAAAACTCAAAATATCTAAATTCGCTAATAACTTGGTCAATAACCGTTTAGTCAAGAAAAGGAGCTCGATCTGTGATCACTCATATTTCTGGCCAAAAATCGATTTTTTATATAAAAACTCAAAATATCTAAATTCGCTAATAACTTGGCAAATAGGCGTTTATTACAAAAATCGATTTTTTCATATAAAAACTCAAAATATCTAAATTCGCTAATAACTTGGCCAATAAGCGTTTAATCAAGAAAAGCAGCTCGATCTGTGATCACTCATATTTCTGACCAAAAATCGATTTTTTATATAAAAACTCAAAATATCTAAATTCGCTAATAACTTGGTCAATAACCGTTTAGTCAATAAAAGGAGCTCGATCTGTGATCACTCATATTTCTGGCCAAAAATCGATTTTTTATATAAAAACTCAAAATATCTAAATTCGCTAATAACTTGGCCAATAAGCGTTTAATCAAGAAAAGGAGTTCGATTTGTGATCACTCATATTTCTTAGCAAAAATCGATTTTTTATATAAAAACTCAAAATATCTAAATTCGCTAATAACTTGGCCAATAAGCGTTTAATCAAGAAAAGGAGTTCGATTTGTGATCACTCATATTTCTTAGCAAAAATCGATTTTTTATATAAAAACTCAAAATATCTAAATTCGCTAATAACTTGGTCAATAACCGTTTAGTCAAGAAAAGGAGCTCGATCTGTGATCACTCATATTTCTGACCAAAAATCGATTTTTTATATAAAAACTCAAAATATCTAAATTCGCTAATAACTTGGCAAATAGGCGTTTATTACAAAAATCGATTTTTTTATATAAAAACTCAAAATATCTAAATTCGCTAATAACTTGGCCACTAAGCGTTTAATCAAGAAAAGCAACTCGATCTGTGATCACTCATATTTCTGACCAAAAATCGATTTTTTATATAAAAACTCAAAATATCTAAATTCGCTAATAACTTGGCCAATAAGCGTTTAATCAAGAAAAGGAGTTCGATTTGTGATCACTCATATTTCTTAGCAAAAATCGATTTTTTATATAAAAACACAAAATATCTAAATTCGCTAATAACTTGGCCAATAAGCGTTGAATCAAGAAAAGGACCCCGATCTGTGATCACTCATATTTCATACCAAAATTAGATTTTTTATATAAAAACTCAAAATATCTAAATTCGCTAATAATTTGGCCAATAAGCGTTTAATCAGGAAAATGAGCTCGATCTGTGATCACTCACATTTCATACCAAAATTCGATTTTTTATATAAAACGTCAAAATATCTAAATTCGATAATAACTTGGCCAATAAGCGTTTAATCAAGTAAAGGTCCCCGATCTGTGATCACTCATATTTCTTAACAAAAATCAATTTTTTTATATAAAAACTCAAAATATCTAAATTCGCTAATAACCTGGCCAATAAGCATTTAATCAAGAAAAGGAGTTCGATCTGTGATCATTCATATTTCTGACCAAAATTCGATTTTTTATATAAAACGTCAAAAAATCTAAATTCGCTAATAACTTGGCCAATAAGCGTTTAATCATGAAAAGGAGTTCGATCTGTGATCACTCATATTTCTGACAAAAAATTGATTTTTTATATAAAAACCCAAAATATCTAAATTCGCTAATAACTTGGCCAATAATCGTTTAATCAAGAAAAGGAGTTCGATCTGTGATCACTCATATTTCTTAACAAAATTCGATTTTTTATATAAAAACTCAAAATATCTAAATTCGCCAATAACTTGGCCAATAAGCGTTTAATCAAGAAGAGCAGCTGGATCTGTAATCACTCATATTTCTGACCAAAATTCGATTTTGTATATAAAAACTCAAAATATCTAAATTCGCCAATAAACTGGCCAATAAGCGTTTAATCAAGAAAAGGAGTTCGATCTGTGATCACTCGTATTTCATACCAAAAATCGATTTTGTATATAAAAACTCAAAATATCTAAATTCGCTAATAACTTGGCCAATAAGCGTTGAATCAAGAAAAGGACCTCGATCTGTGATCAATCATATTTCTTAACAAAAATCGATTTTTTATATAAAAACTCAAAATATCTAAATTCGCTAAAAACTTGGCCAATAAGCGTTTAATCAAGAAAAGGACCTCGATCTGTGATCACTCATATTTCTTAACAAAAATCGATTTTTTTATATAAAAACTCAAAATATCTAAATTCGCTAATAACTTGGTCAATAAACGTTGAAGCAAGGAAAGGAGTTCGATCTGTGATCACTCATATTTCTGACCAAAATTCGATTTTTTATATAAAAACTCAAAATACCTAAATTCGCCAATAACTTGGCCAATAAGCGTTGAATCAAGAAAAGCAGCTCGATCTGTGATCACTCATATTTCTGACCAAAAATCGATTTTTTATATAAAAACTCAAAATATATAAATTGGCCAATAAGCGTTGAATCATGAAAAAGAGTTCGATCTGTGATCACTCATATTTCTTAACAAAAATAGATTTTTTATATAAAAACTCAAAATATTTATTTCTCCTCGTGCTGTTCATGGTTCAATTCAATTTCCTAGTCATATTCCATGTCTAAGTCATATTCTTAATCCTATTCCAACTCATATTCCCAATCCTTATTCTAGTCTTATCCTTGTCCTATTTTGATTTTTTTCCGTTCATATTCCATGACCTATGAATAGTTTTTTTGATATTCTTATTCCTGAAAATATTGCTAGTGTTTCTTCTAGACATATTCCAATTCCTAGCCATATTTCTAGTCCTATTCGTAGTTCTATTAATAATTCTTTTCCTAGATTCCTATTCCTAGTCCTAGTCATATTATTAGACCTATTCATAGTCATATTCCTAGTCCTTTTCTAAGTCAGAATCCTGGTCATATTCCTAATACTTTTGGTACTCATAGTCCAACTCCTATTACTAGTCGTATACCTAGTCTTTTTTCTATTTCTAGTCATATTGCTAGTCCATTTTCTAGTCATAGTCTTAGTTCTGTTCTAGTATTCTTTAAAGTGCTTTTCGTTGTCATATTCATATTCCTAGTCATTTCCTGGCCATATTCCTAATCGTTTTCCTAATCTGATTTCTAGTCCTATTCCTAGTCCCCTTGTCAAATTCCTAGCCCAATTCCTGGTTATATTCATGTTGCTGGACCTATTACTAGTCGTTTGCCAATCATATTTTTAGTCCTACTTCTTACGTCTTATTCGTAGTAATTTTCCTAGTATTATTGCTAGTCATATTCCAAGACATTTTCCAAATCTTTCTCGACTTTTACAAGTCATACTCCTAGTCCTTTCCCTTGTCAAATTCCCAGTCCTATTCCTAGCATTCTTCTTAGTCCTTTTCCTAGTAATATGCCTGGATATAGTCATGTTGCTGGGCCTACTCGTAGTCGTTTTCCAAGTCACATTCTTAGTCTTTGTCCTGTAGCTGGTCTTATTCGTAATAGGTTTTCTATTATTAAATCAATCCTATTCCTAGTCATTTTCCTAGTCCTATTCCTAGTCTTATTCAAAACACTTTTCCAAGTCATATTCCTAGTCCTTTTTGTAGTCTTATTCAAGGTCGTATTCCTTATCCTTTTTCAAGTTATATTCCAAATTCTTCTCGTACTATTCCAGGTCTTATTCCTTATAATTTTCCAAGTCATATTCCTATTCCTTTTTCCTAGTCTTATTGCTAGTCATGTACCGCAGTCTATTGCTATTCCTAGTCTTATTCTTAGTCCTATGCCTATTCATATTCCTGGATATCGTCATGTTACTAGGTCTATTCGTAGTCGTTTTCCCAGTCATATTCTTAGTTGTTGTCCTGTAGCTAGTATTATTCCTAGTCAGTTTTCTATTATCTTATTCAAAGTCTTATTCCTTATAATTTTCCAAGTCATATTCCTAGGCATTTTTCCTAGTCTTATTGCTAGTACCGTGTCCTATTGCTATTCCTAGACTTAAGTCGTCTTCATTCTCATTGACTTTAATTTTTGTGTGAAACTCATAAGTAGCCATAGCGATTTGGTTGAACTAATCAAACATAATTACCTTGACATTTCTTACTTACTTTCTGCAATGAATTTCTTTAAACATTGTCAAGTAAACTCTCTAGCATATTTATACCCTACACCACCATGGTAGTCTAACACCCACCTTAAAGTATACCGATCGAATTAGAATCACTTTCTAATTCGATTAAACGATGTCCGTCCGCCCGTCTGGTCGGCTGGCTGGCTGTCCATGTAAACCTTGTGCGCAGAGTACAGGTCGTAATTTTGAAGATATTTCGATAAAATTTGGTACATATTATTTTTTCGGCTCAAAGACCAAGCCTATTGAAACTGGCTGAAATCGGTCCATTTTTTCACCTAGCCCCCATACAAATGTCCTCCCGAAATTGGACTTTATCGGTCATAAATGTTTAATTTATAAATGTATCTCCACAAATTGAGCACCAAATAAGTTTTATATATACAAAATTCATGTCACCAAAGTTTGTTACGATCGGTCCATAATTAGTCATAGCTCCCATATAGACCCGCTTCCGAAAATCACTTTAACGTGCATAAATCCCTTAAAATTGTTGGTATACACACAAAATTCAACATGGTTAAATTTAATATAGACAAAAATCACACGACCTAATTTCATGGTGATCGGTCCATAATTGGTCATAGCCCCCATATAAGGCCACTTCCGAAAAGCACTCACGAATATAAATTATTGAAATTTTAAAAGAAAAATGTTTTTGCTCTTTTGTTTAGTGTAAGGTATTATATGGTAGGGCTTGACCGATCATACTTTCTTACTTGTTTTATTTCATCTTTATTAAACTCAAATAGAATTGCTTGCTCTATCTATCATTGCTTAGGGTTTTAAAAAAAAATCCAAAAAAAATTATTAGTTTATAACGTTTCCTGCTTGAAAAACTTTAACCTTCATGCCATCAACACTACAACAGCATAAAGTAAGTCCTTTAGCACATTTAACATCTTCACAAAATGATAAGAATGACCACTCAAGAGACAACCCTATTAAAACTACATTTTTCGGATAAAATTGTAAAGAAAAAAAAGTGAATCAGAACAAGCAGCTAAATAAAATGAATGACTAGAGCTCGTGTCTTTTAACCTGTTTGGTGCTTTTTGTTTTACGAACTAAGAATGGACAAAAGTTTTAAATGAAATTTTTGGAGAAAATACAGTGGAATATTGAAAAGGTGAGTTAAGGAAACAAAATTTAACTCTTTAATTTAAAGAGTTTTTGGAATCATGTGGTTGGGATTTGGTGTGTTCACTGTTAGTTTTGGTGTTTTGTTTTCTCCACGATTTTAAAAATTAAAACTCACCTGACACTCGAATTCAATTTAGTGCCAATGCCCAATTCTGTCAAACAGTGCAGTGTTGTTTCACAAGGAGCGCCAGATTGCAGTGGAAAGACAACATGATGAAAGTAACCTTTTTTACTCGTCGTCCAGGTCACATGTTCAATTTCAAGTTTTACCAAAAGTTCTTCAAGAACCTGTACAAAAGAAGAAATAAAGATATAATTTCTTGTCAATAAAAGAAAAAGATTTCAATGGGAAATTAATGGATTGTATAGCTTGTGAAAGAGAGCGAGAGGAAGGGCGAGAGTTTGGAGAGTTTTTAAAAGGAATTAAATTGTAATTTGTGGTAGAGGTATTTAAAATGTGTAAAGCACTTAAATGTTTAAGTATAAATTGCTTTTTTTAAAGATGGTTTAAATGACCCTGATTTGTTAAAAGAATTTTTGATGACATTTTTGTTGGACTTTTTCTTTTCTTTACTGCTTGTTAATAGCAAATGAGTTCATAACATCACGTCTCTTGTGAGTTTCATTCTTTGTAAAGTCACTTTCAGTTTTTGTTAAGTTATTTCTCTCTCTAAAAGAGCAATTTCCCTGTACAACACTTGAATGTTGTTTAACAAAAAATACCAACATGATTTGCACATACCTTTTCCAAGGGCACTATAGCATTACCCTTTAAGTCCATCATAGTGTTAACATTACTTCCTGCATTAACTGCACCACCTGCTGCTGGTACTGCTGGACGATTATGAGCTGCTCCTCTTAAAGCTGCACCACCACCCCGGCCGCCACGTGCTGCACCGCCAGGCACTCCAACACCAACAGCACGTCGATATTTAGGTGCATTCTTGTCACGTAATTCAACTTCAAGTCTTAGTATGGCGTTGTTATTTTCCGGAAGATTAATGTTTAGATTATTATTTCCAATAACACCGGCACCGCCACCACCACCACCTGGAACACCAGGTATACCTCCTGCAGCTGGTGGGTTAGCAGTGGCTATTTTATGTACCGGTAAAGTGGGGGTTAGATCGAGATTACTACCTGTGTTTGGGAGAAAAGTGGGAAAACAAACAATACAATATTGCTGGAATATTTGCTTTGCTTTATTGTGTGTTTATCATACACAAGTAGGTGTATGTCTGATAATGTTGGTGGTTTATTGCTAGTCTTGGTATATGTGTGTGTAAATAATGCGCTTAAATGGTTTGATTTGTACAGCAATTTCTTAGCCACAACACCACAAATGGATATTGTGATACTAAATCTTTATTGACTGTTTCATTCAGTGATTCAAATCATTATTGATTTGTTTAATACTCAATAAGTTTGTTCATGAGTCTGCTATAATCTCATACCCACAAAACTTATATTAATAAACACGTGTATTAGATATACAACTGGTAACTTTGGTGATTAATTTGTTAAGAAAACAAACACTCGCATCATACAATCCAGCTAACTAATCAGCATTAATAATCCTATTAAAAGTTTTCTGTTTAGCAATTCTATATTTAACATGTTTAGCTGGAATACATCAACATATTTGTATAATTTCCGTTTTTACTTATAATTCTAAGCTTATGCTTTTTAGCTCAATTTCAAGATATATCTGTCATTGATTTTTATTTCCGCCTTTTGGTGTTTTTCTTTGATTGGTTAGTTAATCATAGGATTAAATCTGCCCTTACAATCATGTTATTCAGTGATATGATTATGCACGTTTCATATGAGATCATCAATTATGAATACCTTAGATAAGGACAAAAGGGAAATAGAAATGTAGACAGTTTTGATTAAATAAATAGCAATAAATATTCCTATTCATAATTCCATTTGTAGTTCTGTTCTATTATAGTGTCATACAACTGCAGCAGAACAATACGTTGATTGATTGTTAACCTTTTTCCTAGTCCTTTTCATAGTCATATTCCATGTTTTTCATAGGCTTATTTTAGGATATATTCTTAATCCTTTATCTAGTCCTATTTGTAGTTATTTTCATAGTTCTATTCCTACTATTATTCCTAGTCATATTCCCTTTTCCAGTCATATTTTTAGTTTCATTCCTAGTCCTTTTCATATTCCCAGTCCTAATCCTAAGCTATTTACTAGTCCTTTTCCTAGTAATATTACAATTCCTATTCC
The DNA here is from genome assembly GCF_958450345.1 of Calliphora vicina. Taxonomy (NCBI): domain Eukaryota; kingdom Metazoa; phylum Arthropoda; class Insecta; order Diptera; family Calliphoridae; genus Calliphora; species Calliphora vicina. The sequence goes on from NC_088781.1 coordinate 136,856,984, forward strand.
TAGTCATTTTCCTTGACTTATTATTAGTCATATTCCTAGTTGTAGTCCTTGCCCTTTTTTAATATATATTCCTAGTCCTGTTCCTAGGCGTGTTTCTAGTCGTATTCTTAGTCTCAATCCCAGCTCTATTTTAAGACATATTCCTAGATCCATTCCCGGTCTTCTCCCTATATCTGGTCTTTTTCTAGTCATACTTTTCCTAGCCTTATTCCTAGTCCATTTCCTAGTTATATTCGTAGTACTTGTCTTATTCCTAGTCCTACTCCATTTTCTAGTCATATTCGTAATCCTATTTCTTGTAATATACCTAGTCTTTTTCCAGGCTCTATTCTCAGTCTTGTCCAAGCTTATTTATTCCTGGTCATATTCTCATTCCTCTTCCTAGTCATGCTCCCAGTCCTCCTTTCTTTATTCCTACTCTTAGTCATGTTCCCTTTTCTAGTCATGTTTTTAGTGTCATTCCCAGTCCTTTTAATTTTCATATTCCCAGTCCTAATCTTAAGCCATATACTAGTCCTATTCCTAGTCCTATTCCTAGTCCTATTCCTAGTCCTATTCCTATTCCTATTCCTATTCCTATTCCTATTCCTATTCCTATTCCTATTCCTATTCCTAGTCCTAGTCCTATTCCTATTCCTAGTCCTATTCCTATTCCTATTCCTATTCCTATTCCTATTCCTATTCCTATTCCTATTCCTATTCCTATTCCTATTCCTATTCCTAGTCCTAGTCCTATTCCTAGTCCTATTCCTAGTCCTATTCCTAGTCCTATTCCTAGTCCTATTCCTATTCCTAGTCCTGCTCCTAGTCCTATTCCTATTCCTATTCCTATTCCTATTCCTATTCCTATTCCTATTCCTATTCCTATTCCTATTCCTATTCCTATTCCTATTCCTATTCCTAGTCCTAGTCCTAGTCCTAGTCCTATTCCTATTCCTATTCCTATTCCTATTCCTATTCCTATTCCTATTCCTAGTCCTATTCCTAGTCCTATTCCTATTCCTAGTCCTATTCCTATTCCTAGTCCTATTCCTATTCCTAGTCCTAGTCCTATTCCTAGTCTTATTCCAGTTCCTATTCCTAGTCCTTTTCCTTGACTTGTTCTTAATCATATTCCTAGTTGTAGTCCTTGTAATTTTTTAATTTATATTCCTAGTCCTGATTCTAGTCGCATTCCAAGACCCAATCCCAGCTCTATTTTTTTCATATTGCTAGTTCCATTCCTAGTCTTATCCCTAAACCTATACTTTATCTAGCCATACATTCCTAACCTTATTCCTAGTTCATTTTATTTATTATTATTTATTTAAGAATTCAATAGAATACAAGCCTGAGGCCAATACATAATTTTCTAGTAATTTTTGTAGTATTTGTCCAATTCCAATTCCTAGACCTACTCCATTTTTTAGTCATATTCTTAGTCCAATTTCTAGTCCCATTCCTAGTCCTAGCTTAATTATTCCTAGTTATAATCTTAGTTATATTCCTAGTCCTTTTCCTATTCATATTTTTAGTCCTCTTCCCAGTCATGTTCCCAGTCCTCTTTCTATGAAAAGTCTTAGTCTTAGTCTTAGTCTTAGTCTTAGTCTTAGTCTTAGTCTTAGTCTTAGTCTTAGTCTTAGTCTTAGTCTTAGTCTTAGTCTTAGTCTTAGTCTTAGTCTTAGTCTTAGTCTTAGTCTTAGTCTTAGTCTTAGTCTTAGTCTTAGTCTTAGTCTTAGTCTTAGTCTTAGTCTTAGTCTTAGTCTTAGTCTTTGTCTTAGTCTTAGTCTTAGTCTTAGTCTTAGTCTTAGTCTTAGTCTTTGTCTTAGTCTTAGTCTTAGTCTTAGTCTTAGTCTTAGTCTTAGTCTTAGTCTTAGTCTTAGTCTTAGTCTTAGTCTTAGTCTTAGTCTTAGTCTTAGTCTTAGTCTTAGTCTTAGTCTTAGTCTTAGTCTTAGTCTTAGTCTTAGTCTTAGTCTTAGTCTTAGTCTTAGTCTTAGTCTTAGTCTTAGTCTTAGTCTTAGTCTTAGTCTTAGTCTTAGTCTTAGTCTTAGTCTTAGTCTTAGTCTTAGTCTTAGTCTTAGTCTTAGTCTTAGTCTTAGTCTTAGTCTTAGTCTTAGTCTTAGTCTTAGTCTTAGTCTTAGTCTTAGTCTTAGTCTTAGTCTTAGTCTTAGTCTTAGTCTTAGTCTTAGTCTTAGTCTTAGTCTTAGTCTTAGTCTTAGTCTTAGTCTTAGTCTTAGTCTTAGTCTTAGTCTTAGTCTTAGTCTTAGTCTTAGTCTTAGTCTTAGTCTTAGTCTTAGTCTTAGTCTTAGTCTTAGTCTTAGTCTTAGTCTTAGTCTTAGTCTTAGTCTTAGTCTTAGTCTTAGTCTTAGTCTTAGTCTTAGTCTTAGTCTTAGTCTTAGTCTTAGTCTTAGTCTTAGTCTTAGTCTTAGTCTTAGTCTTAGTCTTAGTCTTAGTCTTAGTCTTAGTCTTAGTCTTAGTCTTAGTCTTAGTCTTAGTCTTAGTCTTAGTCTTAGTCTTAGTCTTAGTCTTAGTCTTAGTCTTAGTCTTAGTCTTAGTCTTAGTCTTAGTCTTAGTCTTAGTCTTAGTCTTAGTCTTAGTCTTAGTCTTAGTCTTAGTCTTAGTCTTAGTCTTAGTCTTAGTCTTAGTCTTAGTCTTAGTCTTAGTCTTAGTCTTAGTCTTAGTCTTAGTCTTAGTCTTAGTCTTAGTCTTAGTCTTAGTCTTAGTCTTAGTCTTAGTCTTAGTCTTAGTCTTAGTCTTAGTCTTAGTCTTAGTCTTAGTCTTAGTCTTAGTCTTAGTCTTAGTCTTAGTCTTAGTCTTAGTCTTATTTTTAGTCTTATTTTTAGTCTTAGTCCTATTTCTAGTCCAGTTCCATGTGAATTCACCATGTTGTCCACAGTAAAGTGGTGGACCTAGATATTTCCATAGTAACAAAACTTATTACTCTTGGTGTCGTTGATTTATATTGAACTTTGTTTGAGATTGTACTGCACGTCTTCTTTCAGATGGGATCTCCTCAAACGAGTTTAAGAATAACGAAACATTAAGACAGAAAATGTTGATTCCTATGTATTCATGGGTGGTATAAATAGTAAGGATTCTGCAGTTATTGATGCATTAAGCAAGTGATTCGATAAATAAGTATAATCCAATCATTTCTAATCTTTGATACTAGATGACCAATCAAACTAAAATTTAGAGCTGGATTAGGCATTTATACCTTAGCCCTCATATCAGCCTCAAACAAAATATACGATATTTGCCCTCGTGTGTTGTTTTCTACACATATACTGGCAACAAAATTTGTTTGTAGTTAAAATCCACACATGTGTGGAAAACTACACAATAGGGTAAGAAACATTAAAATATCTCGATCAAAAAACATTTTTGAGTAAAATAATGCATATTCTAGCTAAATTCATGTGAGAGAAAGAAAAGTCGACTTTTCAAAATCACACCAATTTCCTTTGGATTAACTTTTTACAGATTTAATTGAATTTTCCTTCTCCTCTTCTTTATTTTATAAATAATATAAACCTACTTGACCACTAGCTATAATATTTTAATACTATATTCGGGTTCATGGCTTTCTATAGAAAGTTTATCATATTTTTTTTACACATGACCGTAATCTATCATACTTTTAAACATAATGTTAAGAGTGAAATGACAACAACACTATCAACAACAATAATTGTTTATATGACATCAAGTGAAGATTGTTTTTCCAAACATGAAAAGCTATTAAAATTAACACTACAGTGGAAGCTGAAACAATGTTAAAAAAAGAAAAAAATTAAAATTTTGTTTAAACTTCATAATAATTACCTTAATGTGTCTAAGTTCTCTTAATTTAACATGTGTTAATAGTTTACTACAATTCTTTTCTTTGAAAACTTAAGCTTTCTAGTTTGTTTAGCACCTACTGTTTCTTTCAAATTTCATAGCCATCAATATCTATACAAAATCATTATTTGACAGGGTTTTCTGAACTTTTTCTCTGCTACTCCATAAAGTACCAGTTCAAGCAAGTGTTTGTGTCAAAAATCATATTAAACATAAGAAAAACAATTCATTTTCTTTGGAAATAATAAAAAAAAACGTTAACAACAGTAACAACAAACTGGAACACAAACAAGTATTCTACACTTTTTAAGATAAATTTATGATGTATGATGTTGTGTTAGCAAGTGTGTGTGCCCTTTTCAATGTTTATATACAAAAAGGTGATTTTTTGATTTAAGATTTTTTTCTTTTTGTTATTATGACAACATATTTTAAAAACCTTGAACACTTAACTAAAACAACTCAAACTTTGATTAATGGATTTTGTTTGTTGTTTGGAAAATCTTAAACATAAAATTTATTTATCTTAAGAAAACAGATTTTTGTGTGTGTCCTTAGCAGGAAACATTAGAAAACATCATAAATTATTTTAGCTGGTTTTCAAGGTTACTAGTATTGTAACAGATTTTTCTTATTTTTTTATGATAAAAAAAATCTACATAAATCTTCTGTATATATGTTTTTTATTATATTTTAGATATATAAAACACACCTAAAAGTATGCTTAATTTTTTATGAGTTATAAAACAGAATGTGAAAGTTAAGCTTCCTGGGTTTTTAAAAAAAAACGAGAGAAATCTTAAGCAGTTTTAGCAAAGTTTCTGTTTTTAAATTCATTAATACTTGTTTAGTATGTTAGAGAAGTATGCTGTAGAATCTTAATTTATAGAGGTATAAAATCCTACGTACTGGGTGGAGTACAGATAGGTGTTGTAATAATTTTATTAGCTACTTTTAGGGGATTTGTTATTAATTTTAAAATAATTAAGAAAGACTAAAAAATCCTGAACAAAAATTAGCTGTATAAAATTGGATAAAGTAATTTAGTATATCAATGAAAGTCAATAAAGACAAAAAAAAAATATTTTTTTTTAAATTTTATTACAAAATAAATAAACAAAATAGTAGAAAATATGCTAAATTATCATAATAATAAGAAAAACTAATAAAAATTCTTAACATAAGGCAAATATTTTTATAAATATAATTTTGCATAAGGGTGCGTATGATTAATATTAATTCATGGGTAATTTAGCTAAAATAGTCATAACTTTCTAGGCGTAATAGATTTTTAATTTACAAAAACTGTTCTTTGAAGCCAAGAATATTCGCTATAAGCCGCAGTAGATATTAAACTACTGTAGCTTTCAGAAACTTAAAAAAATTCACAGAAATCTGAATTTTCATTTAGAAAAAATTATTTTAAATCGATAAGCTCAATTTCTCCAAATAAACTTACAATTTTAATATTATTCACTTTAAAAGTATCATTTAAAACAATTTTAAATTTTGAAAAGTCCAAAGAACTATTTTATATTTAATTACAATTATAGAAATTGACATTGAATTTTCAAGATGGTCTCAATATATGTAATATTATAATATTTTTTTTTTTAATTTTTTAAATTTCAAAATTTTATAAAACATTACAAAATAGCACACAAAGTTCTCAAAAATTCGCAAAATTAAGATAATAATATTAAAAACTATCAAATATTCTTACTGTTGAGCTGAAAAGCTGGGTGAAGGGGGAAAGGCTGGATAATTGGAAGAGATGTTCAAACTCTCTGAGCCGAAACAAAATCGTTTAGATTTTGTACTCAGAATAATTTAAAAAACAATATGAAACGAAAAGGAAGGAATAAAACAAATGAATTATGAATTTTCTAATTATTTATTAAATTATTTGAAAGGTGGATTCTTACCATAAGGAACAATAGGATTAGGATAGCGAACTGAACAGGTTAGAGGTAGAATTGTATCTCTCTCAAAAAGAAGTATTTATGACTATTGACGTTTAATTTAGAACTTATGACAATTGGAAGTATACTGCAACACATAGCATTCTGCATTTATATATATTATGGAAAAATAGGAATTGCAGGGAAATGAAGAAAATCGCTAGGCGTTGTTTTTGGCGTAAACACTTACAATGTGACAATTATACTTAGAAATAGAATTTAGCATATTATAAGTTTTAAATAATCATTAATTGCTTTGTGTAAATGATTTTTGATTTCCAAAAACTGTTATGTAAAGCTAAGAATATTTCCTACTAACTAAAATGTAAACTTAAATTTTTGGACTTTTAGAGACTTAAGAATTTTGTTCCAAACACCATATTTATATGGAACCAGGATTATAGAAAATATTGGAAAATATAACAATAAAAAGAAAATCAAAACAATTGGGGGATTCAAACGGTCTCCTATTAGGTCGTATTGTCATAATGTCGTAAAATATTTTTTTAGTTTAAACACATTTTTGTTGGGTTTCAAACAAAAAAGTTATAAACTAATAAGACTTTTTGAACTATGTTTATTGGTTTGTCATAAAATAACACTTTTTTTGTTTGCAGCACAACAAGAATTTGTTTAAACTAAAAAAATAGTTTACGACATTATGACAATACGACATAATAGCATACCGTTTGAATCCCTCAAATGTTTTACTTAGAAAGCAAATATTCACAAAATCTTAAATTTCCCAGATGGGTGCGTATGATTAATATTAATTTTGAAATTATGGACTTAAAATGCTAATAACTTTATTTGCCTAAAAGCTGATTCATTTCTAATAGCTGTTATTAAAAGCTATGAATATTCACTATAATTTAAAAAGTTATCTAAATATATTCTTAATTAAAAACCTTAAAAAATATTTACATCTTTCATGGAATCGGAGGCATTGAATACATTTTTTTTTTTAAAAAAAAATTTTCAAATCTTATTTAAATAATACGATATATAATTTAACTTAGAAATATATATTACTTTCTTCAAAAAAAAAAAATAATAATTCTGTAATTCCAAGATTTAGAAAAATCTTAAAATTTATTAAAATTTGAACATTACAATTTCTTATTTTTATTACTAGAATTACTGGAAATATCTTCATTTATAATTATAATGCTAAAAAATTGGCGAAATCCTAACAATGTGGCAAATATTACAAATTTAACAATTTTTAAGAGGTATACGTATGATTAATATTAATTTTGAGGCTGTTTACTTAAATGTCATCTAACGATAATGACTTTCTAAAAACAGTTAATGACAGCTGAGAATATTTGCCACAAAGTGTTAAGAAAATGTTAAACAATTTTTATTATATAATTGAGAGAATTGTATATTTAAATATGAAATGAAGCAATAAAGTTTACAAAACATCTACATAAATATTTACAAAAAATTTTGTTTGATTGTGCTCACTTAAGAAGTGGCTAAATTAATGTTTAATTGTTTTAGTTTCTTAAGCTTAACTAAGGACTATGCAAAAATGCCTTATTTTAGAGAAATTTTAATAATATTTTTTCAGTCTGGCCTTGAAATTCTTGTGTGTCAGTGTAAAATCCCCTAAAACAGTTTGACAAAATTTTAAAATCTATGCTGAATTAGAAATTTCAATATGCAGCTATTTTGGGCAACTGCTTTGCTGATAAATTGGCGAAAAAAGCGCCATGATGCCATACGGAGTCATAGACTTCCCATGCAAGATTCCGTTATCTAATTACAAGCAGCAGCATTAGGACAACGACTAAACCAAGGACGGACAACATATATGGACACTGCATATTTGGGAACCATGCGAGGAGACTTGGCCTGCCCTATAAAGAATTCTGTAAAAGCTGTCAAAATTCATAGGAGGATGAGACCATAATTTCATCTTCTTTGTCATTGCCCAATATTAGAATATCTATGCATTAGGTCTTTCTGAGCTATTGGACATGAAGTTAGAATGCTGATGCCTTTATTCCATTATTGGGAATAGCAATTGGCTACTCACGCCAGACACGGGAATCTCTACGGAGTGACCTAGTATCTGTCAAATGACTGATGCATGCTATTCTCCTCACTTATCCTCTTCTGACTTCCTTCCTCTTTATTTCTTCTGCTCTTTCCCCTTCTCTTTTCATATCTATCTGACCCTCTTTTGTTTATATTTTGGGGTAACAGAAAGCGACCTGCTGTATGGTCCCAAGTGAGCTGCTCTCTTTCCTGACTTGTGACTGCCTGTTAACCTAATATTACTATTAAAACAAACTTTAAAAAACTTTTTTTTATTGCAAAAATCAGTAACTGTGAAACTAGTATCATATTTAATTTAAAAACAATAATTAGTTTTACAACAAAGTTGGGACAAATCTTAATAAACCTGGAGAGCCAATCTGCTGTTATATAGCTGGACAAAACAAAAGGAATTGTTGAAATTTGTTTAGATTTTCCATTTCTTGTTTATGGCCTTGTAAAAATTGTGAATATACACAAAATATCTCATAAAAACCAATATTTCATAAACAAAATTTGTAAACTCTTTCTTTAAATGAAAATTTATGTTAAAATTTTAAAGCTATAATCCATTTTCTTACTCATTAATAAATTAATTTAAAAATAATAACTTTGTTCTCAAAACCCCTTAAAAATATACTTCATTTCATTGACAACCCCAAAAAGTATACTTTGATTTGTAGTTTAACTCTCAATTTTCTTAAATGAACATTTGAAAAAACACACACACACATCTTTATACAAATACAAAGCCAACAACAAAAGTTTTATGTTGTCATTATTAATTGCATACAAGTACGGGCAAAGATTTCATTTAATTTTGCTACATGTTTGTCTTCTATTCAGTTCTGTTCTATATGTATAATAAAGTACATACCATAAATGAGCTCACGTTCAAAATTAGCTGTTGGCACCACAATTAAAAACACCACACCCGGCATTTTCTCTGTCTGTCTCTATCTCTCTCTTTGTCTCCAACACTTACGATCACTTTGCGCACACTTGGCTTTACACAAATGCTAAACGAAGCTGGTGTAAGAACAATACCCTTACTGTTAGCGCCTTAAGGTATGCTGTGACAAATTAAAAAGCTGCAAAAAAAGAAGAAGAAATGTTATGTATTATGAAAAAATCTCATAACATTTAAGGTTTGTTTATACATATTAAATATTGTTTTTGTTGGGGAGTGGGAAATTAATTTTTGGTATGTAATAAAAATTACAAAATAACATATACAAATATATATTTTTATATTTATATATAAATATGTAGGTATGTCTATATGTTTGTATTTAATTATTTTGTTTGCATTTATTGAATTTAATTTATTTTGTTTATTATTGCAAAATATAAAATGCCATAAAAACGAGGCATTAAAAACATATTTGTCTGTGTATTAATAGAAGATTAAATGGGATTATTTTTGTCGTAGATTTGTTTAATAATGGGATTTGTTTTCGGGGATTATAAAAACGTAAATCGATGCCATAAAATATTTATGTTCATTTTGTTGTTGTTCTTTTCATTGTGTCACTAAACATTTAAATTTTTTTGTTTATATATTTAATACAATGTTTATTAGATTTTATTTATTTTTATAGGTGTTATTAAAAAATTTGTGTTTTTGTAGCATACAATTTAGGCGCCATTAAGAGTTAGAGTTATAGGTTGGCACACAGAAACATAATAAAAACATTAAGATTTGTCTATAAAATGAAAAATTTAGTAACAAGTAATCAAATTAAAGAAAAAAAAAACAGTTTTGTAAGGAAGTTGCTTAAATAATAAACAACTATTTGGCATAACAATAACAAACCGTAACCCCCATATGCATAAACAGTTTATAAATTTATCAAAGGTTTATAAAACAAATTTCGTATGGAAATTTTGTTTGATAAAACTTTTAATACAAAATCTGGTTATGTGTTACCTTATAGTTATACTGTCGGTTAAAATAATTTGTATATGAAAACTGTCAGTTTAAGTTTTTAAAAAATTAAAAAAACAAATTTTTGTTTCCTGAAATTTAAGTTTGTATTTCTTGTTATACCCTTCACCAGTTTGTCATTCCGTTTGTAATTTCTACATTTTTCATTTCCGACCCTATAAAGTATATATATTCTGGATCCTTATAGATAGCGGAGTAGATTAAGCCATGTCCGTCTGTCTGTCTGTCCGTCTGTCTGTTGAAATCAATTTTCTGAAGACCCCAGATATCCTCGGGATCCAAATCTTCAATAATTCTGTCAGACATGCTTTCGAGAAGTTTGCTATTTAGAATCAGCAAAATCGGTCCATAAATAACGGACATATGAGCAAAAAACCGGAACAACCTCGATTTTTGACCAATTTTTGATCTATATATGGAATACTAAGTCATTAATATAGACAATATGGATATCTAATGATAGATATTTCAAAGTCCATTGCAACGATGTAGATAAGGCTATAGTAAGTTGGACCTACAATGGGTAAAAATCGGGAAAATATTTTTTAACCCGAATTTTTTTGTCATAAATTTTTTTTTAAAAAAAAAAAAAATTAAAAATTAAAAATTTGGAAAAAACTTTTTTTTAAAAAAAATTAAAAAAAAAATTTTGAAAAACAATTAAAAAAAAATTAAATTTTGTTTACCTAAAAATATTTAAAAAAATTTATTTTAAAGTATAATTTGGTGAAGGGTATATAAGATGCGGCACAGCCGAATATAGATCTCTTACTTGCTTTTTGGGTCTTATTGGGAATATTCAAGTAATTTTTGTCTATAGTACTTTACGGAGAATATTTTAAGCCTCAAATCACAGTCTTTGGAAATGAAAAATCGTTAACGCTTACAAATTTATGTCTATTTAAAGCTTATACTCTCGTAGTTAATATTAATCATACGCACCCTTATCCCAAATTATATTTATAAGACGTATTGCTCAACTATATAAGATTATTGTAGTTTTTTTGTGTTATTATTATAATTTATCATATTTCAAAAATTTTCTTTATTAATTTGGCAATTTTTTAAAAAAAATAAATATCGAAATTTACAAAATTAAAAAAAAAAAATTTTTTCATA